>NC_056748.1:149129610-149371795 GCF_019279795.1 Protopterus annectens | reverse complement strand
GACCACTGTCCACCTGTGTCCCTAAGTCTCTCATCATACTTTCGGTGTTTAGTGTATTGCCACCTGTGTGATAATTTATGGGTACATGTTTTTTCCCAAAGGGGACAACTATACATTTCTTGGCATTGTGCTTGAGCCCATGGGTCTGGCACCAAGCATCTGTTTCTGTAAGGCCCTTTTGTAGAGTATCCACATAATTTGGGGATTCAATAATGGCTCCCAGTTTGCAGTCATCTGCGAACTTTGTTAGCCAGAGTCCCTTAGTGTTGGCCTGTACTTCAGAGAAGTAGATGCCAAACAAGAGCGGTCCCAGGACTGAACCCTGAGATACTCCACTTCTCTGGAGCTGGATTTGGAGTCGGTTCCATCAGTAAGCCAGTTAGCAACCCATTGGGTGTCGTAGGGATTAATGCCCAGCTTAGTAAGTTTATCTATGATTCCAGAGTGGGGGATGGTGTCAAAAGCCTTGGCAAGGTCTAGATAGGCTGTGTGGACCACCTTACCCTTGTCCATGGCTCTGGAGACTGATTCGAAGAAGTCAGTCAGGTTCAGGAGACGAGATCAGCCCTTCACGAACCCAAACTGGGTGGGGTCCAGTGTTTGAAGGTTGCCAATGTCTTTGTTTATAAGTTCCATGATTATACACTCCATGGCCTTGCAGATGAGGCTTGTCAGACTGATGGGACGTTAGTTTCCGGGATCCAAGTTGGATCCCCCTTTGTGGAGTGGGATAACTGTAGCTCTGCGCCACTCAGTGGGCACGAAACCTGAGGTGAGGCTATGATTAAACATGACACTTAGGTGAGGTGCCAGTTCATATTGTAGTTCATGTAGTACACAGCTCGGGATGTCATCTGGTCCCATGGATGCTGTATTCTTAGCTTTGGAGAGTGCGTTTTTTTACCTGTGTGGCTGTTATTACTGGAATTTGGCAATCTTCCTGTATTGAGATGTGCCATTTAGGGGAAGAGAGGAGGGTGAAGTTGGCACTGAATTGATCTGCCAGGATATTGGCAATAATCCTTGGGATCAGTATATTTAATGCCATTTTGTTTTAGCTCAGAGCAGATCTGAGCATTGCCATTTAGATTCTTGACATAGTTATAGAATGCCTTGTGGTTGTCTTTGCAATCTTTAGCAATTTTATTTTTGTAACGAGCTTTGGAGGATTTTATGAGGGATCTCAGTTTCTTACTGAGGCTGGTAAGGGAGTTTTTTTGCATCCTGGGATTTTCCTCTTTTCTGAAACAGTTTCTTCCTTTTGTTGTAAAGTTTGTTTATGGCAGGAGACCACCAGATTGGCTTCCTTTTTTTGGATGAGAGCATCTTGGTTCTATTTGGGATGGCACGATTCATGCATGAGTGGATGTGCTCGTACAGTGCCTTAGTGTAGGATTCAGCAGTTGAACTTTCAGTTCCAGTCTGCATGGTTGTCATGAAGTTTGTCACTTCTGACTTGAGTAGCATGAAGTTGGCTTTGGAGAAGGTTTTTATGGAGGTTTCCTTACTGGGGGGTGGGGGTGGGATGTACATGTTAAGGATGATTAGCTTATGGTCAGACCTGACTAACGAGGGGGTGACCATAGGTGTGGAGCATCGAATTCCCATGTTTGTAATGACCAGGTCTAGGATATTGGAGCCTGTGGTGGAACTATGGATTAGCTGATCAAGGGCGTTGGAATTTATGAATTCCAAGAACCGTTTGGCAAAGGTGTTGGTACATGAGTAGTTTTCCCAGTTAATGGCAGGATAGTTAAAAATCACCCAGTATTAGGGTGTTTGGTTCTGTCTTAATATTTTCCAGTATGTTTAGAAAGGTGTAATGAGAATCTTGGGGTATGGTGGGGGATCTGTAGCAAGCTACAATTTGGATTGTAGTCTTACCCTAATGTTAGTTGCACCTGGAGAATTTCAGACGCATTGTGTTGGGCAACTAGCCTGGTCGTGTGAATGTCCTTGGTGAATATTGACACTCCTCCACCTTTAGTGTTTCGGTCCTGGTTTGGTGGCCGAAAAGTGTGGTAAGAGTTGTAGCCTGGTATTGCAGGTGTGCTCTCTGGATCATTGAACCAGGTCTCAGTTACTGCACAGATATCGATGTTCTCCATTTTTAGGAGTGCCTTGAGAGAGTGCATTTTGAGGTTTAGACTTCTAGCATTGAGTAGCATTACCTTCAGATTTTGCATGCTTCTGTTACAGTGGTGGTTTTGTTCTTGAACTTTGGCTCTAAAAAAGGCACTATAGGGGTGGCAAGAGCCTTAGCCAGTAACCTGGGTGACAGGTGCAGACCATCTCTGGCAAAGCATCGTGGTCTGTCGATCATGTCGTTCCAGGCAGACAGATACTGGATCCCCTTTGAATGACACCAGAAGCTTAGCCAGTTGTTGAAGTCAGTCATTTTGTCCTTGTATTGTGGTATCATTCTGGGCGAAGGCAGGATGCTACTCAGGGCTAGGGTCATATCTGCCTGGACCACATGATCCGAGAGCTCTTCCATGTCTCTTTTCATGTAGTCCTGGGAGGTACGTCTCAAGTCATTCACTCCAACATGGACAATGACAGAGTCATATTTGTACTTGTTGTGGAGTGACTTGAGTGCATGCGTTATGTGGCGGATCCTGGCACCCGACAGGCAGCTGACTGTAATTTACTCCTTGTTCAATCTGGTGAGTGGGACATCAGTGTGCCGGACTATAGAGTCACCTATGACTAAAGTCTTGGGTACGTTTTCTTGCCTTAGGGGCTGTTGCTGGGTGGCACACTGGTGTTGTGAACTCTGTGACACTTTGGTTGTGATTGGTGTTTGTTAGCGTTTCAGCTTCAGAGGTCCTTGTTGCTTGGGCAGGTTACAGTTAAGGGCCTCTGCATGTTTGGATTTAGTGTTGCTATATGTGGGTGTTGGTGGTGGTGTGGGTTTAGGAGGGCTATGTGTTACTTGAGGTGTAGTGTGGGTGTTAACCTTCTCCTCTTGACTGTCTAGCACAATCTTGGGTGGAGAGAGCTTTGCTTCCAGTTTGGCTATGTAAGTGCATCTCTCACAGGTTGTAGTGTTGGGTGGTAGGAGGAGAGAGTTGTCTGTGTACACGAGGCAATTGCTGCATTGCCTCAGTATGCCCAGATTCACCAGGTGGACAGGAGAAATCACCGGAAGCTGACCCTTGGACAGGCCTGGTTTGGTGCTTTTTTTTTTTTTTGGTAAAGTACAGGAGCTGTTTTCCCTTATCTTAGCAAGGTACTTTGCAATTATATTGATATGGTTAAGGATGTCTCTAACAGCAGGGTATTTCTGCTCCATTAAATGCTAAATCCTGTTTCACATTATGGGACCAAACCATGCCTCTCAAGTTTCCAGATTTTTGCCTCGTATTTTTGGTCTGGTCCTCATAAATGTCTGGTTTTCTGGCAAATCATTGCCATATTTTTGAAGATTAAAGCCAGAAAATAATAACAGACATTTGAGTTTCAAATTTCATACCCTTAAATGCATAACATACAGGCACGCACACACTTTCATTTCTTTCTTCTGTAGTTCATAGGTTTACAGGTATATATTAGGCTGATAACCACTAGGGCCCTTATAAGTCTAGTTGTGCAACCCAGATGTGACCCCAAAATTTAATTTGTAGAGGGGGTGATTTATTGGCTGCTAAGTGCCAGATCAGGGGTGAATTTCCAGTTACCCATCCATTGATCCAAGTTGCAATTAAATAGTGATGGGAAAGAACTCTGCTTCACATGGATGGGGAGCAGGCCTGGAACACAGGCTGCCCAGGCACGTGAAACAGAGCTCCTCCCGACCCACTTAACCCATATTACGGTCATGCTGGAACCTTTAACTGCATTGAAGGAACACAAGGCACAGAAGTACAAGAGGATTGTTAATGTATGTTATGTACTTCGCAGATGATAAAAGTTTCTAGTTGTCTACTGATGTACTATGTTCTTCATCTGTAACTATGTAATAGTTAATTGCTATGTTAATTGCTACGTAAATCCAATGTAACTACTGTCTGTATATTTTAACTGTGGAGCTTTTCTCTCTGGGCCTCCGCTGAAAATGGACCTACGTCCAGTCGGACACTCCCGGTCAACAAATGTTAATAAATAAATAAATAATAAAATAAAGTACAACAAAATACTAACTGTAAACAGAGAAGAAATGTATTATTTTTGTTATGTATTTATGTTCTCTTGCAATATGTACAGCTTACTTCCTCTTTCTTTGTAAATTATTGCACCAGGGTAATACCTGCATGTGGTCAGTTCTGATCAGTGTATTACCGCAGTAAACAAGTGTAAAATAAAGTAATTGTGTATACGGTACTAACCTGTTACAATGAACATACACACACACCACGCGCGCACACACACACACACAAGATGCGTGCACACACACACAAACAGACACACACACACACAGACACACACACACACAGACAGACACACACAGACAGACACACACACACACACACACACACACACCACGTACACACACACAACCACGCTCGCACACGCACACCACGTGCGCACACACACACCACGCGCACGGTACTCATGCTTCAGGTAAAAAAAAATCTCCAAATTTCCTGTAGTTATATTCTTGGAATGTGGAGGGCCCAGAATACCTGGCAGAAACCCGCACAGATACAGGAAGCGTGTGCTGAATCCACGCAGAAGGCACCTCAGCTAGCGACTCAAATGGGCACTGAAGCAATTCTGCTATTTCAATTTGCCATACCAAGTACAGCAAAATTACTGTAAACAGAGAATAAATAAATAAACAATGCCACACAGATTAAGAAAATTAACACGTTAGTGTTTATTGTTATCAGAGTTTCAGTGTGCAGACTACCTGGAGCACTAACCATTATCTGCTGACATTTGTGTTTGTATGTGTGTACGCACATGTTGATGATGTAGATGTATATGTGTGTGTGTGTGTGTGTGTGTGTGTGTGAGAGAGGGGGCCTATCTATATGCACACACCAATCTGTGTGTGTGTATTTACACATGTAGAGAGTGTGCTCACACTCTTTAAATCATTTTTTCACAGTGGCAGATGTACAGTTGGGTCTGACTTGTGCTCTTGCTAGGAAGATAGCTATGTTTTGATACAGATGGTTAGCTGAAGTCTGTCACTGAAACACTTGTTCTCTGTTTTTACAGCTCGCACCTTCTCTTCCTTTACAAGAGGACTTTGTGTACCATTGGAAGGCCATTACCCACTATTATATTGAATCTGCAGGTAAGGAGCGTAGGTGCATTTCTTCTGCAGACCGTACAGTACTCTCTCTGCGTTCTTGCTTATTTATTTTGTAGTATTCTCTTTTTATGTAGGGTGAGGAATTCAGGTACGCCACTGCCTTCAACCCCTGGGCAGACTGTGAACTGTAGCATCATAACAAGCCTGTATTATTAATTTGCAGTCATTTTAAGTAGTATGTACACATAAGTGCACATAAATATTTAATTCGGTCACAGATGTCATGGACCTCGGTGCCAGCCTTGGTTTTTAGGCACATAATATTAATAATGTCATAGAACTTGCCAGTTTGGCTGAATGGAATTTGTTACAGCCTGGCTTTCGATACAAGAACTGTAGAATGATCCCCCTCCGCCCTTTGTGGGTGCCTGGCTACACCAGTTTATTTCACTGTCCGTAGTTTTGTCCCTTGGGGTAGGTTGGGCAGGGAAGTGAGGGAGAGCAGGATGCATCATCACATATGCTGGCCCTGCATTCTAAGGAGGATTGTTTGTATGCCCAAACTGAGTGGAAGTAGTGATGTCATACTGATGTCATATTGCACACATGGTCAGGTAGCCCCCCCCCCCCCACGGCAGCGTCTTACCAGTGATCTGCCCCACAACGATGGCACATCCGCATTACCGTGAATTTAAATCTTTTCCACCTTGAGTGTGCAAGCTGACAAAGCCTTTTGTCCCACCACTCCCTCCCTGATTTCTGCAGGTAGAAGGATTTTTGAACGTGAGATTTATGCAGTATCGATGTCATAACATCATAGCACTTGATGCATTGTTACCTACAGCATAACGTGTAGAGTCCTGTAGAGAGAGAGAGAGAAGAAAGTAAAGGTAAATTGACCAGCATAATTGAGCCTGTTAGTAGTCAAGATAATTAATAGGAGTATGTTCTCATGCAATAGACCACTTAAAATGGCTCGGTATTTTTGCCCTGTCTGTCACTGCTTGATTACTGTAATCTTGTTGGATAATTTTAGTAGTTGTTAAGGTTGGAATAAAGCCATGTCAGTTTTTGTCATTGATTTTTTTCTTCAAGGGTGGACCCCCCCCCCCCCCCCCCGAGAAGATGACTAGTGATTACACTTTATAACGGATGTTGTGTGTAATGTCTGGTAGGGAGCTTTTGTTTACAAGCAAGTCAACAGTGTATGTGTATAGTGATGCAGCAGACTGCACACCGACACCTCTCCGCTCTCCTTGATTTTACTCGGTACTTTTGCCCTGTGTGTTGTAAATTTTCACTGAGGATTACAAGGCTGCAGTCAGCCAGTAACGGCAGATTAGTTTCACACTTCTCATTGTTCAAAAAATGTCTTGTTGGAAAACCTGCTACACATTAGAGAAAAGTTTAAAGGCAGAAAATGAAGAATCACTTATCAAGCAGCATACTTAAAGGGGATGCAGAAACAGCAAAATCAAATTGAAATAAAAGCCAGCAAGCGATAGATTAAAAATGACAGCATGTTACAAAAAGTGAGCTGTTCTCTAGAAGTCATTTGTAAACCAAAAATTATAAATTATGGGTGAAGTACAGTGCTGAAATGACACAAGCAGGAAGAAGTGATGTGGACAGGTGAATGTTGGTGCACTTGGTGTAAACTGTTATTGAGAGCTGTGAGGTGGCTGTTTTGGATCGGTTTGAAAGACTGTGGGAAGTTACTTTATATGTACAGGCCAAGGAGTTCGAGTTTAGTAGCATAAAAAAGAAGGAGGCAATGCTGTCACTGGGGGACATCGTTAATGTACCTAGCAGGCAAAAGGAATCGGACCACAGGTTCTAAGAGTGGATAGATGGAGGTGAAAATGCTGTCATGATAGGAATATATAATGGAAGAATGAAGGCAGTTCAGCAAAGTAGTGTAGTCAGAGTGACTACAGTGGAAGCCTGGGCTTGGGAAAGACAGAGTAGTATGTATTGGTGTAGTTGGTATCTCGTGTAACCAAGGAATACTTGGAGAAGCCGCAGTGAAGGGGAGACTCCATATACCAGTTGTGGGAGTAGAGAATACCTTTGGCATGTGCTAGTCAGATGGTGTAATAGCTGTGGTTTTCTGAGTAGTGGTCTATAGACTATAACTTGTCTGTGGATTCAGTAGAAGAACTGAAGTGATCTCTGAGTACTTAGAGGGATGGAAAGACTCGATAGGGGACTCAGGATGTCAGAATTAATGGCAAGGGAAGTGAGGATGGTCTACATTTTTGCTTGCTGGGAGACATATTGAGAAATCATTTGTAACTCTCATCCCTTTTAGGCTGCTTCAGAACTACTTACTTCGGAGATGGTTGATGATGTTCATCGTGTTTCACTGCTGCAGTCATTACACTTGGGTTATCCTGCTGTCAAGCGGTCCCGCAGTCAGCCAGAGTTCCAAAGTCTTGGTCCGGCGTCAGTTGCTGTCGCTTCTTCCCTGACGTCAGTGCGCCAGGGGTATATTGCAGCCGACGCCATTTTCTTCAGTCTTTCTTGCCGCGCGGTGCCCAAAGCAAAAGCAGTTCGCAAGTGCCGGTCGGCCGACTCCTGAGATTTTCAAATCGAATTTCAATTTTCTTCAATAAAGCTAAGTACCCCGTTGGGGAAACTTTTTCTTGCCTCAGACCGATGTCAGTAAAAGTTAATAATTGTATTTCTTGTGGGAAGCAAATACTTCATAAGGATTTTCATTCTTACTGTATTCCAAGCCTAGGCCCAGACCACGACGTCACTAGTTGTTGGTTTTGTGCTAGATTTAACACACACACTATTAAACGTCAGTTTGATTTTGCTCGCCATTACTTTGGCCGAAGGTTTAATTATACCATGTTGTTGGAACAACTGATGACCGGAATATACAAAAAAACGCAAAGACAAGGATAAGGACCGGCATCTGAGGCCAAAAACTGACGATGAAGCCTCTTCTAGGCCAGTCGCCAGTTCTCATTGAGGCGCTTTCGCAGCCCCTGACATCTGCTACCTCAGAGCCACAGGCCGCCTCCGACTCCCACGTGGAGATGTCTAGGCCTCTGGATACTCAAGGTGTTGGGCCTATGGAAACTAACCCTTCAGATGGGTCCGGAGCCGCTGAGCAGGCATCGGCTTCTGAGGGTGTTTTCAGACCTTCACAGCTTACCATAAAAACTACAGCCAAGTCTAAAACTCCATTAAAGACAAAGAAGCAAGTACAGCATTCACCTGGACAGGCCTCCATGCCTACAAAACAGATGCTCATAATGGCCGAAGACTTAATTACTCTGATCATGGGTTCCCATCCCCCTCCTGTTAAAAGGCCTAGGCAGGATACAGACTGTGATTCCTCTGACCAGGTTTCCATTTCTTCTGATTCCTCTTCAGACCAGGGATGCTCTTTACCCCCCTATGGGGACTCTGATGCTGAAGAATCAATTCCTTCAGCCTCTCCTCCTGAGGATTACTCTTTTGGGGAAACTTTACATACCATGAGGGAGCACTTCCATTGGGAGGGCCAGGATTACTCAGAATCCAAGAAAAGGCTCAGAGACTTTCTTTTATTGCCTCAGCTCAGGCCCCCTGCTATTCCGCCAGTGTTAGATATTGTAGATGATGTGTTCTCTTAATCCAGTTTAAATCCTGATTCTTTGCCCCCTGCTCCAGTCAAGCCAGACAGGTACTTCAGAGTCCCTGACTCTCACAAATTTCTTTATAAAAACCCTGTTGCTGACCCAGAAACTATTTCCCAGGGTCCCAAAGGGGTAAAGGCTTCCACGGCTAAAAATCCAGTTCCCTCTGACAGGGATTCTAGAGCATTAGACAGATGGGGGAAGAAAGTTTACACTTGTGCAACTTTAGCAGTGAGAGCTTTAAATTGCCAGTTTCACATGCTTAAATACCAACAATATTTAATGTCTCTGTTAAAACAGAAAATGCTTATGTGTTCAGAACATCCTGACTATAAGGAAATGCAGGATTTATTTCATGCAGCTGAACAAGTGGGAAAACATACTCTGCAATGTGGTTTTGATTCATTAGAGGCTTCTTGTAGAGCAGCAGTTACAGGATCTGTGATTCAAAGGCATGCTTGGTTAAAAGAACAAAGTTTACCTGATCATGTTAAGGCAAAATTATTGGATGCTCCTTTACAGCAGGATATTTTATTTGGTGTTAAGGCTGAAGAGGTATTAAAGAAAATGGAGGATAAGGCAAAATCTATGCCTACAGTGAAGGATTTCTTACAGGTACAGCCACCTTGATTTAGCAGAAATTGACCTTCAAAGAATTGGACCTTTCCATTGTCAGACAGACCACAAAGAGGCAGATTCAGATGCCCAAGAGGCAGATCTCAGCCCCAAGGCTCTTACAGACCACGACAGTGGGGTGCTTCAACCCCAAAAGGAGGTGAAGACAAGTCACAACCTTATAGGAAACGGCCCCAATGACTTCCCCCTTCAAATGCCAAGCACTTACCTTTTGGCAGCTCCCTTAGGGGGAAAACTAGCACTTTTTTCTCAAAATTGGCATATAATCACCCAAGACAAATGGGTTCTGAATATTGTGTCTCAAGGTTACAGGTTCCACTTTCACACTCTACCAAGGCTAAAAGGAATGCCAGACATGCCACAAAATCAATGGGCAGAGGCACAAAAACAAATTACAGCCCTCATGGACATGAGAGCTATTGAAAAGGTGCCACAACAGGAACAAGGACAATGATTTTACTCAAGACTTTTCCTGGTCCCCAGAAAGGACAAAGCCTGGAGACCCATACTAGACCTTTCTACTCTCAATACTTACCTGGATGTTCCAAAATTCAAAATGCTGACACTACAGCAGCTTCTACCCATGCTGGGCAAGAAGGCTTGGCTTGTTACTTTGGACCTCAAAGAGGCATATCTGCATGTCCCTATCTGACAAAATTGCAGAAGATACCTCAGATTCATAGCTGGTTCAATGCATTACCATTTCTCTGCTCTGCCCTTTGGCTTATCTACTGCGCCCAGGGTCTTCACAAAGTGCCTGGCACCAGTAATTGCATTTTGCAGACAAAAAGGAATTCAAATATATCCATACTTGGACGACTGCCTTATTCAAGCAGAGAGCAAGGACATACTTCTAAAGCATCTGGCGTTTTGTAAAAAGATTGCTAATTTGCCTGGGGTACACAGTAAATGAAAAGATGTCAAAACTAGTGCCCTCACAAGAGATAATATTCCTGGGTGCCAGCTTAAATACAGCGGCCCAGATGGCTTATCTCACGCCAGACAAGCAAGGACAACTGACTCAATACTTTCAATTGATGGCAACAAAAACCCAACTCCCTGCAAGAAAAATTCTGCAGGCCTTGGGATTCATGGCATCCTGCATACTGGTAATTCCATATGCCATACTGCATATGAGGAAATTACAATGGTACCTAAAAAGTGTTTGGACTCAACACTGTCACAGTTTGGAAGCAGTAATACCACTAATTCCCTGCCTACAACAGGAGTTTCGATGGTGGGCACAGGCATGTCACCTCAACAATGGACAGCCTTTCATTCTACCCACAGCCAGGCAGACACTAACAACAGATGCTTCGGATTATGCCTGGGGAGCACACATGGCAGGAAAATGTATTCAGGGCAAGTGGGCCACAGACCAAATGCATCTTTACATCAATCAAAAAGAGATGTTGGCTGTGCAAAATGCCCTAACAGCTTTCAAGGACCTTCTGCATCCAGGACAACTATTATTAAAGACAGACAACACCAAAGTTATGTGGTACATAAACAAGCAAGGGGGCACTCATTCTTATCCCCTATGCAGACAAGCCATGACCCTGTGGAACACAGCTCTAACCTATCAAGTTCATCTGCAAGCACAATTCCTGCCAGGAAAGAAAAATACTCCGGCAGATGATTTAAGCAGAAACATCATGGATCCTCACGAGTGGAAATTAAATCCACAAGTATTCAGCATGATAACGCAAAAATGGGGGTGCCCAGACATAGATCTTTTTGCCTCCCACAATGAATTGCCAACTACAAAAAATCTGCACAAGGACTTATCACACACAAGCATGGAAAGTGGATGCTCTCTCGTTCAGCTGAAAAAGCATAACAGTTTATGCCTTCCCACCTCTGCCTCTCCTTTCAAAGGTACTCCTAAAAGCCAGGCAAGAAAAACCACAGATGATCCTGATTGCCCCAGACTGGCCACGCCAACACTGGTACCCAGTCTTAAAGAACTTAGCTCAAGGCCCACTATGGATTTTACCTCAAACTCCACACCTTCTGACTCAACAAAACAATCAGATCCTGCACAGTCGGCTCAAAACCTTAAACCTGGCTGCATGGCAGATTCCTTAATCAAGCAGACAACACCTCTCTCTAAAGCTGTTATGGATGTCATTTTGGAGGCCAGGAGGCCTAGCACCAGGAAATCTTATTCAGAAAAGTGGAAGAGATTCTGTGCCTGGAACCAGGCTCAAAGCTTTGACCCTCTTGTCCCAAATATTCCTCAGATATTACAATACTTAACTGAGGTGCTGGACAAAGGACTATCTTTTTCATCCATTAAGATCCACGCCTCTGCCATCTCGGCTCATTACAACACAGATCCTCCTATTTTCTCTCATCCATTGTAAAGCAGTACCTCAGAGGGGCAAAAAACATAAGACTGCCCCGGAGAGCACCAACACCAACTTGGGACCTCAATTTTGTCTTGGAAAAACTAACTTTACCTCCTTTTGAGCCAGCCAATTCAGCAGAATTAAAATACGTGTCATAGAAAACAGCTCTGCTTCTGGCAATAACCTCAGCACGGAGAGTCTCAGAACTACAGGCACTAATGGCAGTGGAGCCTTTCATCATTTTCCACCAAGACAGGGTTTCCTTAAGAACAAACCCTTCCTTTATGCCTAAGGTGGTATCCAGTGTGGCTCTTAACCAATCTATTCACTTGCCAACTTTTTATCCAAATCCCCAGAATAAAGGGGAGAGACTTCTGCATTCATTGGACATACACAGACCGATTATGTTCATCGTGCATACAGCTGCAGTCATAACAGATGGGTTCTCCTGCCGTCAGGCGGGTCCTCGGTCGGCCGAATTCCAAAGTCTAGGTCCGGCGTCTGTTGTCGTCGCTTCTTCCCTGACGTCAGTGCGCCAGAGGTATAAAAGAACCAGCCGACGCCATTTTCTTCAGTCTTTCTTGCCGCGTGGTGCCCGAAGCAGAAGTAGTTTGCAAGTGCTGGGCCAGCTCCTGAAATTACGAAAATTTTGCAACCGAAGTCTTCTTGAAAGCTAAGTACCCCGTTGGGGAAACTTTTCTTGCCTCAGACCGATGTCAGACAAAGTTAATAATTGTATTTCTTGTGGGAAGCAAATACCGCATAAGGATTTTCATTCCCTCTGCATTCCTTGCTTAGGCCCAGACCACGACGTCACGGTCTGTCGTTTTTGTGCTACATTCAACAAACGCACCATTAAGTGTCGGGCGGAGTTCGCCCAGCACTATTTTGGCAAAGAATTTAACTATATTATGTCATCGGATACTCCGACTCCAGTTTTGTCTAAAAAACGCAAAGAGAAGGACCGACACACGAGGTCCGCGGCCTCTACCAACACCACGCCAAAGCCGACTACAGGTGGTCCGGTTCTCAGTGAGGCGCCTACACAGCCCCTGCCTACCGACGACACTTCATTGGCAGTGTCTTCTGTGCCCGAGGTCGCAGGCTCCTCGGCCCACACCCCGACTACAGATACCGAAGCCACTCTTGGTGGTGAATCTCAAAATGTAGACAGGTCTACCTCCTCTCAAGGTGTCTTCAGACCTTCCTCTTCTTTTTCTATCAAGGCTTTCACTAAGTCTAAAGCAGCCATGCATTATAAGAGACGAGCTCCACAGGGCCCTTCTCCAGGCCCCATGCCTAAAAAAAAGATGCTTAAAATGGCTGAGGATTTGATTACTCTTATCAGGGGTTCTCAACCCCCGGACAAAGGCCCAGAGTGGAGGAAGAATCCCCCTCCTCTGACCAGGCCTCCATTATTTCAGAGCACTGTGATGAACAGGAACATTCTTACTCCCCTTTTGAAGATTCTGATGCTGAGGAGTCCATTCCCTCTGTCTCCCCCCCAGAGGATTACTCATTTGCGGAAACCTTGCATACCTTAAGGGAACACTTCCACTGGGAAGGCCAAGAGTACTCGGATTCCAAGAAAAGGCTTGGGGATTTTCTCTTGCTACCTCAGCACAGGCCTCTGGCTATACCTCCTGTCTTAGACGTACTAGATTATGTGTACTCGGAGGCCTGCCTTAACCCGGATTCTTTACCTCCAGCCCCAGTCAAGCCTGACGGGTACTACCGGGTTCCTGACTCGCACCAATTTTTATACAAAAGCCATGCGGCTGACCCAGAAACCATCTCACAGGGCCCCAAGGGAATTAAGGCCTCCACTGCTAAAAACCCATTACCTTCCGAGAGAGATTCCAGATCCTTAGAAAGGTGGGGAAAAAAGGTATACACCTCGGCCACCTTAACCATGAGGGCATTAAACTGCCAGTTCCATATGCTAAAGTACCAACAGTTTCTGTTATTACAGTTGAGAAGCAAAATGTCACAACCTGAACAACCAGACTTGAAGGAGTTGCAGGATTTGATGCATAGTGCAGAACAAGTGGGTAAACATACCTTGCAATGTGGTTTTGATGCTCTAGAGGCCTCATGTAGAGCTGCTGTTACAGGATCAGTCATATGTAGACATGCCTGGCTCAAGGAGCAAACCTTACCAGATCATGTCAAAGCTAAATTACTAGATGCCCCTCTACAAAAGGATGTATTATTTGGTGTTAAAGCTGAGGAAGTATTAAAGAAAATGGAGGAAAAGGCTAAATCAATGCAAACAGTGAAAGATTTTCTACAGGTACAACCTCCACGCTTCAGTAGAAATTGGCCTTCCAAAAATTGGTCCTTTCCAGCCACGGACAGACCCCAAAGAGGTAGATATAGGCGCCCGAGGGGCAGAGGGCAATCTCAAGGATCGTTTAGGGGCAGACAATGGCAAGCTCCTACACAAAGAGGTGGTGAGGATAGTTCGCAGCCATTCAGAAAGCAAGCCCAATGTCTTTCCCCTTTGCATGCCAAGCAAGGCTCAAATGGCAGCACCCTTAGGCGGAAAACTGGCATTATTTTCAAAAAATTGGCATATTGTCACAAAAGACAAATGGATCCTGGACATTATAGACAGAGGCTACAGATTCCACTTTCACACCCTTCCAAAAATGAGAGGCATGCCAAACCTGCCACACAATCAAAGGGCAGAGGCACAAAAACAAATTTCAGATCTCATGGACATGAAAGCTATTCAAGAGGTACCTGCACAAGAACAGGGTCAAGGTTTTTATTCCAGACTATTCCTGGTACCAAAGAAGGGAAAAGATTGGAGACCTATTTTGGACCTATCCATCCTAAACACATTTTTACTGCACCAAAATTCAAGATGCTCACATTACAGCAGCTTCTTCCCATGCTGGGCAAGGAGTCTTGGCTGGTAACATTGGACCTCAAGGAGGCATACCTGCATGTCCCAATCAGACAAAATTGCAGAAGATACCTCAGATTTCTTGCAGGTTCAACCCATTATCAATTCTCTGCGTTGCCCTTTGGCTTATCTACTGCGCCCAGAGTATTCACGAAATGCCTGGCATCAGTAATTGCCTACTGCAGACTTCAAGGGATACAAATATACCCATATTTGGACGACTGCCTGATCCAAGCGGACAGCAAGCACATACTTCTGAAACATCTGGCTTTTGTAATAATGTTGTTGAATTCTCTGGGATACACAGTCAACAAAAAGAAATCAAGGCTAATACCCTCTCAGAAAATAATTTTCCTGGGTGCCAACTTGGACACAAACACCCAGATGGCCTACCTCACGCCAGAGAAGCAGGGGCAACTAACTCAATACTTCAGAAAACTAGCAAATTTCACCAGGCTGACTGCAAGGAAAATCCTGCAGGCTCTGGGATTCATGGCATCTTGCATCCTACTAATCCCGTGTGCAAAGCTGCATATGAGGAAACTTCAATGGTACCTGAAAAACCTATGGTCTCAACACAGCCACAGTTTGGAAACAATAATACTACTAATTCCATGTCTTCAAAAGGAATTTCTGTGGTGGGCTCAAGCACGCCAAACAAACACAGGTCTCCCATTCTGCAAGCCTCAAGCAAATCAAGTCATCACAACAGACGCCTCGGACTACGCCTGGGGGGCGCACATGACAGATCGGTGCATTCAGGGCAAATGGTCCCAAAAAGAAAAGCACCTTCACATCAATCAAAAGGAAATGCTAGCAGTAATAAATGCTATTATAGCTTTCAAAGACCTTCTGCATCCAGGTCAACTGTTGATAAGGACAGACAACACCACAGTAATGTGGTACATAAACAAACGGGGAGGAACCCATTCATACCCCCTATGCAGGCTGGCCATGTCGCTTTGGAACATGGCCCTCGAACTTCAAGCACAGTACTTGCCAGGCAAGGAAAACATGCTGGCAGACAACCTAAGCAGAAATATGACAGATCCACACAAATGGAAGTTGCATCCTCAAGTTTTTACAGAGATAATTCAAGCATGGGGAAGGCCAGACATAGATCTCTTTGCCTCCCACAAAAATCACCAATTGACAAAATTCTGCTCAAGGACTTTTCATCCACAGGCCTGGAGAGTGGACGCTCTCTCTTTCAGTTGGACAACAATGACAGTTTATGCCTTTCCACCTCTTCCTCTGCTGCCCAAAGTTCTATTAAAAACCAGAGCAGACAGACCAAAGATGATTCTCATTGCTCCAGACTGGCCAAGACAGCACTGGTACCCACTCCTGAGGAGCCTGACGATCCCTCCATGGACCCTACCTCTAATGCCTCTTCTTCTGACTCAGCACAGCTTCAAAACTCTTCACAGTCAGCTGAAAACACTCAATCTGGCCGCATGGAAGAATGTTAAGTTGTCAATCTCGCCTTCATTCTTGCTGGATGGGTTCGGAGCCGATCCTCGGCTCCGACTCGGCACTTGCTAAGCTCGAGAGCTAATTTTACCAGCTCGAGGCAACCCTATATCCCATGATGCAAGGCGGAGACTACCCAGATCTCGTTTGCCGCTTCGCTAACGAGGTGCCTTCTTTTACCAGCTCCAGGTAAGTGAATACATTTGAGACTTTTCGTCTGCCCCCCTTTAAATTTATATATATATTTGTTTTTTGTTAACCTTAACGACTTACTTTAAACCTCTTCCCGTTAGTGTTCCCTTTTTCGAGTTATTTATTCCTTTCCTAGCTTAGGCCTTAGGCCTTCCCCTCCCTAAATTTTTTCCTGTCAGGGATTGTTTGTGTATGACTGTGTGTTATCCTTGTTTATTTTAAATTGTTGGATTGGGTGTTTTTGTGTGTGTGTTACTGTATTGTGTTTCCTCGACACAGTTATGTCGAAGGACACTAAGGTCTCAGGCTTCAAGAAGTGACTCGTGTTGTCAGAAGATGTCTCTGACAGACGGTCACACTTCTTGTGTTTATTGCCTGGGACCTTTGCAGGACTCTTGTGCTATCTGTCATGCCTTCAGCCCAAGAGTCCTGCAGGAGCCAAAATAAGCTGATATTAAGGGGCTTATTAAAGCCCGAGAGCTCCCGACTAAGTCGGGCGCCGGAAGCCCTGAAACCTGTTAAGCCTTCGCTCAGAGTTCCAAGCAGTCGGCTTCTGGTTCACCCTCACCAGGTCGAGATCGCCCGCCGGAGCCGATCCTTCCACTACCAGTCTCAGTATCGACTCCATCCGCCGATACTGCCCAATCCAGACATTCAGTGTCGGCTCCGGCTGGAGCCGACGTATCTTCGGCTCCGTTGGCTCCATCAATCTCAAAAAAGAGATCTCGATCACCTTCAGTAGAATCCATACGCTCCGAGATCACCCTTGCTCGGAGCGGAGCCATCGGAGCCGTTCTTCTCGGTCGTCCAGGCTGTCTGATCACGACCTCCAGAGAGTGGTGAGTAGACTATTAAAGTCTCAGGCATTGGCCCAAATACTCCATAGCCCATCTCAACAGACGGTAGCTATTTCACATCCACCAAACATTCCTCCTTCGACTCTTACAGAGCTCGGGCCGAGCTCCTCGGAACCGTCACCGTTGTAAGCGAGCCGATACCACCCCTTCGGCTCAGTCGTCGGCTCCGATTTCCTCCTTGAGGCCTTCATTGGAGGGATCCGGGCATCTGGTCTCTCTGCGGCTCCGAGGGGCGTGGCATCGGACCCTTGTCTGACCCGTTCTCCCTCTCCTCTCGGGCAGGCGTTGGTGAGCTCGGCCCCGACATCTGCCTCGAGCCTTCCTCGGTGAGGCCTGGGGTTACTATCTCTTCGAGCGGGAACTTTCTGGTCTCTCTGATGGAGGAGCCTGAGGTGATGAGGAGTGTACTAGCCCCTGGCTTAGTCAATGGACAGTTCCATCAGCTCCTCCCACTACAGTGCCTGCTGACGTCTCTTCCCACTCTCTTGCTCCCGGACCCAGAGATCCAACGCCTCAGGTTTCCCCATTGAGAATATCTTCCTCTTCCGAGGCTTCTCCTGATCCGTCAGGTGAACCCCCGCGTAAGAGGACATGTAAGGGGAAACATCTAGACTCCCCTGAGTCTACTACATCAGATACTGACCTGGATGAGTCGGAGGGATCCCCAAGGTCCTCCTCTGAGGATGTCTCATTCTCAGACATCCTTGAACTCCTTAGGCAGAGGGGGAACTGGCCCTCCCTTAATCCTTCCGAGGACGAGTCAGTATACCTGGAGGCGTTCAGATCTCGACCCTCCACCTCCTGGGTGTCTCCGCCTTTCAACCCTCTTATAGAGGTAGTGGCTCGGAAGGCGTGGATGGCTCCGGATTCGGTGGAACCTATCCCTAGGAGGCCTTCAAAATTCATTACGGCCCCACCAGATAAACAATATTTGACAAAGGGTGTCCCAGTTGATGCCATGATGGTGGCTGCTGCCACCAAGAAGGAACTAGCTGATCCTTCAGTACCTGTCCATCCTCCTAACAAGGATTCTAGGACTATGGACAGTAATGCGGCAATCGATTTTTCTTCAGCGACTTTTGCCATGAGATCGCTGAACTACTTATGCCACTTCACCCGCCTTCAGAGAGATGTTCTTAAAGAGTTGGGAGAAGTTTTACAGGATCCGTCAGCTGCTGGGTCTCAGGATAAGATTAGCTCACAGCTAGGAATCCTTAACTCCATTGTTAACTCCTCCATGCGGCTCATTTCTTATGCAGCCGATGGAGCTTAATAGAACGCAGGCACAGGAGTGGCTTTAAGGAGTCAGTCCTGGATGCGGCTTTGTAATTTTGCCCCTTCAAGCCCTTCACAAACTCCCCTTTGATGGTTCGCCCTTGTTCGGACCTCAAGTGAAAGACACTTTGACTAGATGCGAACAAGATGGCAAGACTCTCTCTGCCGTAGGAGTCCGTTTCTCCACCTTTAAGACCTTACCCCAAAGGACAGAAGGGAGGGAAAATGTGGTTCCGCAAATCTCAAGGAGTCACGCCTGACGCACGAAGTCAGTTTACCCCCAGAGGCAGAGGGGGTAACAATAATAGATGCCACCCTAGGGGCAGAGGGGGTCCGCAGAATCAGGGTAGCAGAGAGCCTCTTTCTGACAAACCCTTCCAGCATCCCTGAGATGTTGCCCGATTGTCCGCCTTCGGAGGCAGTCGGGGGAAAATTATCGCTGTACCCAATAGCCTGGCTTTCCCTTTCGCAAGACAAATGGGTACAGTCGATTATATCCGAGGGTTACAAAATTCCCTTTATTCAAACCCCAATTCAACAAAAGGGAACCCTTCCAGACGTTCCACCCAGTCTAAGGGAACTACCAGTACTAGAAATATCAAAACTGCTAGTAAAAAGAGCCATCCAGCCAGTCCCAGCGGACCAAATAGGATCCGAAATCTACTCAAGGTTCTTTTTAGTTCCAAAAAAGACAGGGGACTGGAGACCAATATTAGATCTGAGCAAACTCAACAAGTTTGTAAAGAAATCAAGATTCCGGATGGTCACGCTTCAGTCCATTCTGCCCTTTCTGGGCAAGGACAATTGGATGTGCTCGATAGATCTTCAGGATGCGTACTATCACATAAAAATTCACAGACGCTCCAGAAGATTTCTCCGCTTTCGGCTGGGGACCAGTCACTTCCAATTCAGAGCCCTGCCCTTTGGACTCACTACAGCCCCCAGAGTGTTCACCAAATGTATGGCAGTGGTTACGGCTCACCTGAGACGTCAAGGATTCCAGGTGTTTCCATATATAGACGACTGGCTCCTCACTGCCACCACCAGGCATCAGCTTCTCCATGCCAGAAATTACACCATTCACATTTGCAGAGGGCTAGGAATTTCTATAAATTTCGAAAAATCTGCCTTGTCGCCTTGTCAATCTATTACTTTTATAGGCGCAAGATTAGACACCATACAACTTTCAGCAAAGTTAACAGACCAAAGGATCTTGGACATTCAAAGACACGTCCAGGTGATTCTTCTCAGCAACAAAATTCAGGCCAGATTTGCTCTGAAGGTATTGGGTCTTATGGCGGCCGCCATAACACTTCTTCCCCTTGCCCGCTTTTACATGCGTCTTCTACAATGGATGCTATTCACCCAATGGTCTTTTCAACAACTTCCCATGCATCACGAGATCATAGTAACTCCAACTTGTAAAAGGCATCTGACTTGGTGGATATCGTCCCCTCAAATCCATCAAGGCAGACCTTTTGTTCCTCTTGCCCCGTTGCCACGGTTACATCGGACACCTCCCTGATCGGGTGGGGGGGGCATTATCAGGGCAGAATGGTCCATGGCACTTGGCAACCTTTCAAGTACCATCTGCACATAAATGTCCTGCAGATGAGAGCGGTGCTTTTAACGTTGCAAGCCCTCAACGACTCTCTTCCCCTGGGAACTATTGCAATCCAAACGGACAATATGTCCGTAGTGTGGTATATAAACAAACAGGGCGGAACCAAGTCCTATCCACTGTGTCGAGAGGCTCTCAGACTTTGGCAATGGGCAATCTCCTCTCACCGGTTTCTGATAGCAGCGCACATCCCCGGGAAATCCAACATCATAGCGGACAGATTGAACAGAGCTATTCTCATGTCTCACGAGTGGTCTCTCAAACAATCAGTGATGGAAGAGATTTTTCAGAAGTGGGGTCTTCCTTGCTGCGACCTTTTCGCTTCACCTCAAAACAGCAAATGCCCAGACTTCTTCTCTCTCTTCCCCCTTCCAGGCCATCCCCCCAGAGACGCTCTATCCCAAGATTGGCCCCGGGGACTTCTTTATGCTTTTCCTCCTTTTCCGCTGATACCTCAGCTAATTCAGAAAGCAACCGCTTTGAGAGCCAAGTTGATTCTCATTGCCCCTTATTGGCCTCGACAGATATGGTTTCCATTCCTACATCATTATCTCTTGGTACAGCCATGGCATCTGGAACCCGGTTCCAGATCTTCTGATCCACCAGTCGGGTCAACTGCACCAATCCATACCTTCTCTCAACCTCACTGCTTGGTTGTTCCACTTCCATCCTTAACCAGGCTTCCTATGATTTCTAATCCTGTCCGGGATATCATAGTAGCTTCCCTAAAATCTTCTACCAGAAAGATTTACACTAGTAAATGGCGACGTTTCTCTTTCTGGGCAAAAGCTAGGAACATAGACCCCTATACTGCTCCAATTCATTCGGTATTGGACTTCCTAGCTGAGATTTTTCATTCAGGATCCTCTTCTTCCACAGTGAAAGTTCAACTGGCAGCCATTTCAAATTTTCATATAGGCCTTTTGGACCACAACATTATGTCACATAAACTTTGCAAGGCATTCCTTCGAGGTATCTTTTTACTGAAACCTCCGATTGGAGACCCCCCACCACAGTGGGATCTAAATTTAATTTTAACATCCTTGATTCTTCCCCCTTTCGAACCTGCAGCTGCCTGTTCTTTGAAATTGCTTTCTTGGAAGACACTTTTTCTAGTCGCCATTACTTCTGCCAGGAGAGTATCTGAGCTTCATGCTCTCTGCATCCGTCCTCCCTATTTAATATTCCACAAAGATAGGGTATCTCTAAGGACTAATCCGTCTTTCTTACCAAAGGTGGCATCGCAGACGAACCTAAATCAATCCATTGATCTTCCAGTGTTTTTCCCGAATTATTCTGATAGAGCGGAACAAAAGTTACATTGTCTTGATGTTCACCGCCAGCTCAGATATTATCTGGACAAGACTAAAATTTTTAGGAAATCTGATCAACTGTTTCTATCCTATGCAGAGAGCAGGAAAGGCCTTCCAGTTTCCAAGGTAACTTTATCTAGATGGCTGTCTTCTGTGATCACTTACATTTATCAGCTCAGAGGCAAAGAGTTGATTTCTAAGCCAAAAGCCCTTTCTACCAGAGCTCTAGCTACATCTACAGCTTTTCAAGCTAGACTTCCAATAGACACTATTTGTGCAGCAGCCACATGGGCCTCTCCTCATACCTTTGTTTCACATTACAAATTAGACTTGGCCTCCAGAGACAGAGCGAATTTTGGTTCCACCGTTCTCAAGAGTCTGTTCCATTGAGCCACCCAGGATAGAGGTGCTAGGACGCGTCCCATCCAGCAAGAATGAAGGCGAGATTGACAACTTAACATTTAGAAGTTATGTACCTACCATAACGTTCCATGTTAGTTGTCTTCTCTCGCCTTCTTTCTTGCGTCCCGCCCTCCATCCCCCTAGCCTGGTCAGACCGAGAAGATTATGCATCTTCTATTAAGAGGTTATTCCCTTTTTCTAGCTGTTCAACTTGTAGTGTCACTAGATTAGGTTGATCCTTTCTAGAGGGCTATGATGTTTTTTAGTATTGTTATTTTTCTTCCTCCTCTTCAGTTGGAAGAAAATATTACTATTTCTTTAGCTACCAAACGAGATCTGGGTAGTCTCCGCCTTGCATCATGGGATATAGGGTTGCCTCGAGCTGGTAAAATTAGCTCTCGAGCTTAGCAAGTGCCGAGTCGGAGCCGAGGATTGGCTCCGAACCCATCCAGCAAGAAAGAAGGCGAGAGAAGACAACTAACATGGAACGTTATGGTAGGTACATAACTTCTAATTCCTTAACATCACAACATACCCTACTCTCCAAGGAGGTGCAGGATGTCATTTTGGAGGCCAGAAGGCCGTCTACTAGAAAAGCTTACTCAGCAAAATGGAAACGGTTTTGTGCCTGGAATGAGAAAAAGGGCCAGAATCCTGGAAAACTGAATTTACCTCAAATATTACAGTATCTAGCTGAGCTGCTAAGCAGTGGACTTTCATTCTCCTCCATCAAAGTCCATGCCTCAGCCATTTCTGCAGAATACAACACTGATCCACCTTTATTCTCTCACCCCCTCTTAAGACAGTTCCTCAGAGGGCTAAGAATATAAAACCCCCAAGGAAACAACCAATACCTGCTTGGGATCTCAATTTCATTCTAGAAAAGCTGACCTTGCCTCCTTTTGAGCCAGCTGCCTCAACAGATTTGCAATATTTGTCCTGGAAAACAGCTTTCCTTCTGGCTATCACCTCAGCTCGTAGGGTATCGGAACTACAAGCCCTCATGGCTGTGCAGCCTTTTATCATCTTCCATCAGGACAGAGTTTCCTTACGAACCAACCCGTCCTTTATGCCAAAGGTGGTATCCAGGGCAGCTTTGAATCAGGCTATACACTTACCTACCTTTTACCCTAATCCTCAAAACAAAGGGGAGAGACTACTACATTCCTTGGACATCCACAGACAGCTGTGTTATTATTTGGACAGAACAAAGCCTTTCAGAAAATCAGAACAGTTCTTTGTGTCCTATGCTATAGGAGCTCAAGGGAAGCCAATTTCCAAACAGACAATCTCAAAATGGATAGCCCACTGCATATGCTTTTGTTACTCTTTTTATGGTAAAACTGTACCTGCAGGCATCAGATCTCACTCCACAAGGGCCACAGCTACCTCTGCAGCTTTCCTCAGAGGAGTTCCTACCAAAGATATTTTGGAAGCAGCCACTTGGAGTTCTGTGCATACCTTCTCCAAGCACTACCACCTACCATTATACTCCAAAACTAGAGCAGGCTTTGCCACTGCAGTCTTGCAGGTCATTCTGGCTCCTCCTAGTTCCACCTAGTGCCTACCACTCCTTTCTTAGCTTTGGGATTCTACCCATCTGTTATGACTGCAGCTGTATGCACGATGAACATAGTACAGTTTTGTACCTACCATAAATGTAGATGTTCGAGTGCTAATACAGCTGCAGTCCAGGTTTTCCTCCTTCCCCTCTTGGGACAGGCCTATTGGCCA
Organism: Protopterus annectens; assembly: GCF_019279795.1. Classification (NCBI taxonomy): domain Eukaryota; kingdom Metazoa; phylum Chordata; order Ceratodontiformes; family Protopteridae; genus Protopterus; species Protopterus annectens. The sequence continues at coordinate 149,348,195 of NC_056748.1, read as the reverse complement.
ACACCTCCTCATACAACCTGATTGGGGTATTCTTTATGGTGTATTTGCTTGCAACTACTGTATTTTGATTATATTGCATTGCTTTATTACACAAATTTATGTATTGCCTTCCTTCTGGGGGCACCTGACATCTGGGGCAAGAAAAACTGAAGAAAATGGCGTCGGCTGGTTCTTTTATACCCCTGGTGCACTGACGTCAGGGAAGAAGCGACGACAACCGACGCCGGACCTAGACTTTGGAATTCGGCCGACCGAGGACCCGCCTGACGGCAGGAGAACCCATCTGTTATGACTGCAGCTGTATTGGCACTCGAACATCTACATTTGTGGTAGGTACAAAACTGTACTTTCATCGTGTTTCACTGTTGCAGTCATCACTGTAGGCAGGCAGCCCTCAGTCGGCCAGAATCCCAAAGTCTGGTTCCGGCGTCGGCTGTTCAGTCATGCTCCCTGACGTCAGAGCGTCAGGAGTACAAAGCTGCCAGCCGACGCCATGTTCTCCAGTCTTTCTTGCCGTGCGGTGGAAGCAATTCGCAAGTGCCGGTCAGCTGACTCCTGATATTTTTTCGTACTTCAGTCCGAAGACTTACTTCTTCTTCTCAAAGCTAAGTACCCCATTGGGGAAACTTTTTTTTTGCTCCAGTCCGATGTCAGAAAAAGTTAATAATTGTATTTCTTGTGGGAAGCAAATACCTCATAAGGATTTCCACTCTTACTGTATTCCTTGTTTAGGCCCTGACCACGATGTAGCTAGTTGTCGGTTTTGTGCTAGATTTAACCAACGTACGATTAAGCGGAGGTACGATTTTGTTTTTGACTACTTTGGCAGGCGATTTAATTATAAAATGTCGTCGGACACGCTTCCGACTACCGGAGTTCACAAATGACGCAAGGATAAGGACAGGCCTCCGAGGTCCAAATCAGACAACTGTTTACAAGCAGAGCCAGCTCCAGGTTCGGCTGTTGTCAGTGAGGCACTTTCGCAGCCCCTGTCGTCGGCCATTTCAGAACCGATTGCCGAAACGGACTCCGAGGAGCCAACTAGGCCTTTGAGTACTCCAGCTGCAGGACCTTCGGACAATGCTCCCTCGGATGGGTCCTGAGCCGCTGTGCAGGTACCGGCTTCCGAGGGGGTTTTCAGGCCTACACAGCTTCTGATTAAGGCAAAACCAAAGACAAAGGCGAAGACTCCTTCTAAATCAAAGACACCAGCCCAGGCCTCTTCTGATCCGGGACCCAAATCTCAGAAACAACTGTTTAAAATGGCGGAGGACTTACTAACCATGATTAGGGGTTCACATCCCCCTCCAGACAAAAGGCCAAGGCAAGAATTGGATCTTGAATCAGCTGATCAGGCATCTATTTCTTCAGTGTCTTCCTCTGAACAGGAATATACTTTCCCTCCTTATGAGGATTCTGATGCTGAGGAATTCATTCCATCAGCTTTTCCTCCTGAGGATTTTTCTTTTGGGGAAACTTTACATGACATGAGGGAACATTTTCACTGGGAAGGACAGGAGTACTCTGAATCTAAGAGAAGGCTTAGGGATTTCCTTCTTCTTCCCCAACATAGACCCCTGGCTATTCCTCCTATTTTGGATATTGTGGATGATGCCTTTTCTGAGGCTAATTTAACTCCTTACTCTTTTCCTCCAGCCCCTGCTAAGCCTGACGGATATTACAGGGTCCCTGCCTCCCACCAGTTCCTTTACAAAAATCTTGCTGCTGATCCAGAAACCATTTCTCAGGGTCCTAAGGGTGTTAAGGCCGCCTCTGCTAAAAACCCTATTCCGACAGATAAGGATTCCAGAGCTTTGGAGAGATGGGGCAAAAAGTGTACGCTTCTGCTACTTTGTCTATCAGGGCTTTAAATTGCCAATTTCATATGCTAAAATATCAGCAATTCCTGCTGTCTGTTATGAAACAAAAGCTAGGTACCATTTCTGCATGTGCAGATAATAATGAATTACACGATTTGATGCAGGCTACTGAGCAAGTGGGGAAGCATGGTTTACACTGTGGTTTTGATGCCTTGGAGGCTTCATGCAGGGCAGCTGCCACTGGCACAGTCATTCGAAGGCATGCTTGGTTAAAGGAACAAAATTTACCTGATCAAGTGAAAGCAAAGTTACTGGATGCTCCTGTTCAGCATAATGTTTTGTTTGGGTCTAAGGCTGAAGAGGTGATAAAGAAAATGGAGGATGAGGCAAAATCCATGTAAACGGTTAAGGATTTCTTACAAGTTCACCCCCTAGATTTAGCAGAAATTGGCCATCTAAAAATTGGTCCTTTCCCAGCTCGGACAGGCCTCGGAGGGGTAGATATAGGCGCTTCAGAGGGAGGGCCCAAGCACAGACCTCTTACAGACCTAGACAGTGGAGTGCTTCCACACCCAGGGGTGGAGAGGACAGACCTCAATCTTATAGAAAACAGGCTCAGTGACTCCCCCTGCATGGCTCGAGGAACTTCTCACCTGGAATCCCCTCTAGGGGGAAAACTCTCTCTTTTTCAACAAAATTGGACTTGCATAACCCAAGACAAGTGGGTTCTGGATGTAGTTTCAAAAGGTTACAAATTCCACTTTCATACCTTGCCAAGACCAAACGGATGGCCAGACCTACCAAAACACCAATGGGCAGAGGCATTAAACCAGGTAGGTTCCCTCATGGCTATGAGGGCCATAGAACTGGTTCCACAATCGGAGACTGGGCAAGGCTTTTACTCGAGGCTTTTTCTAGTTCCCAGAAAACAAAATTCATGGAGACCTATCCTGGATCTGTCAGTTTTAAGTACTTTCCTGGAGATACCAAAGTTCAAGATGCTTACTCTGCAGCAGCTCCTGCCAATGTTGAGCAAAAATGCATGGATGGTGACATTGGATTTAAAGGAGGATTACCTACACATCCCCATCAGACAGGAGTGCAGAAAATACCTCAGGTTCAAGGCCGGTTCGAAACATTACCAATTCTCTGCACTGCCCTTTGGCTTGTCTACTGCGCCCAGGGTCTTCACCAAGTGCCTGGCACCAGTAGTAGCTTATTGCAGACTCCAGGGAATTCAAATTTACCCTTATCTGGGCAACTGCCTTATTCAAGCAGACAGCAAGGATGTCTTACTCCAGCACCTGGAATTTGTTCAAAATCTACTCAAGTACCTGGGATTCACTGTGAACATAAAAAAGTCAAATTTGACACCCACACAACAGATGACTTTTCTGGGTGCTCTTCTAAACACAACAACCCAGATGGCTTTCCTGACATCCGAAAAGCAACTACAGCTGGCTTCAACTTTCAAAACCTTGGCATTAATGTCTCAGCTAACTGCAAAGAAATTCCTGCAGGCTCTGGGTTACATGGCCTCCTGCATCCTTCTCATAACACATGCAAGACTACATATGAAAAAAATGCAATGGTACCTAGCAAGTGTATGGTCCCAGCATTGCCACAGTCTAGACGCACAGATTGCTGTCTTGCCTTGCCTACAAAAGGAATTCCATTGGTGGACCATGGCATGTCTTCACAACAAAGGGAAAGCCTTCAGTCTGCCTCCAGCCAGCCAAGTGTTAACCATGGACGCCTTGGATTACGCATTGGGAGCACACTTGCAGGGGAAAGGCTTGCAAGGTTATTGGACAGAGGATCAGATGCACCTAAATATCAATTTAAAAGAGATGTTAGCAGTACAGAATGCCCTCTTGGCTTTCAGGGATCTTCTACAGCCAGGACAACTACTGATACGGACAGACAACACCACAGTTATGTGGTACATAAATAAGCAAGGGGGTTCACACTCCTACCCCCTTTGCAGACTAGCCATGACTCTATGGAACACAGCTCTAGCTTGCAAAGTGGATCTACAAGCACAGTTCCTGCCAGGGAAACAAAATATTCTGGCAGACAGCCTAAGCAGGAACCTGTCAGACCCACACGAGTGGATGCTAGACACCCAAATATTCAAGATGATTACAGAAGCCTGGGGCTGCCTGGACATAGATCTATTTGCATCCCCCCTCAACCACCAGTTACAGATTTTTTGCACAAGGACATTTCACAAACTAGCATGGAAAGTGGATGCTCTCTCTTTCAGTTGGAGAAACCTCTCTGGGTATGCCTTTCCTCCACTACCTCTTCTTCCACGGGTGTTATTAAAGATCAAACAGGACAAACCCAAGATGATTTTACTGGCCCCAAATTGGCCTCATCAATTTTGGTACTCAACACTGATGAATCTATCCCAGGAGCCTCCTTGGATTTTACCTCAGATTCCAAATCTTTTGTCCCAACACCAGGGCCAGGTTCTGCACTCTCATATCAAAACTCTCAGCCTGGCAGCTTGGCGAATTCAGGGTCTATGACTATTCCTACCCTTCCCAAACAGGTCATGGATGTCATCTTAGAAGCCAGATGGCGTAGCACTAGAAAATCTTATGCAGGCAAATGGAAGAGATTTTGCACCTGGATGCATGCTCAGGATTCGGATCCTCTCATTCCTAATATCCCATTGATTTTACATTACCTGACAGACATGCTACATAAGGGTTTATCCTTCTCCTCCATAAAAATACATGCCTCAGCTATCTCTGCACATTACAATACAGACCCTCCAATCTTTTCGCATCCACTTCTGAAACAATACCTCAGAGGAGCAAAGAATTTAAGGCCCCCTAGGACACCACCCATACCTGCCTGGGACCTCGACTATGTTCTGGAAAAACTCACTCTGCCTCCTTTTGAGCCTGCTGCCACAACTGATATTAAATATTTATCATGGAAGACAGCTATCCTACTGGCTTTGACTTCAGCCAGGAGAGTCTCTGAGTTGCAAGCTCTCATGGCTGTGGAACCTTATATTATTTTTCACCAAGACAGGGTGTCTTTAAGGACTAATCCTACTTTCATGCCTAAGGTGGTTTCCAAAGTGGCTTTAAATCAAACTATTCATCTGCCAACTTTTTTCACTAATCCACAAAATAAGGGGGAGAGGATCTTGCATTCTTTGGATGTACATGGGCAACTACGTTTTTACCTGGACAGAACCAAGAATATCAGGAAAACAGAGCAACTGTTTTTCTTATGCAACAAATTCTCAAGGCAAAGCTATTTCAAAACAGACCATTTCTAAATGGATTGCTCATGGAATCAGATTTTGTTACTCTTATCATGGAAAGCAAATCCCAGGAAAAATCAGGACTCACTCCACCAGAGCTGCTGCTACTTCAGCTGCCTTTCTCAGGGGAGTACCTACCAAAGATATTTTGGAAGCTGCAACTTGGAGTTCAGTGCATACTTTCTCTAAGCACTATAATCTCCCTCTTTATTCTAAGTCTAGGACAGGCTTTGCTTCTGCAGTCTTGCAGGGCCTTCTAGCCGCCCCTTCTACTCTATAACCACCACCCTTTATCTCAGATTTGGGATTCAACCATACAGTGATGACTGCAACAGTGAAACACGATGAACATAGTACAGTTGTGTACACTTACCATAAATGTTGATGTTCGAGTGTCTTCACTGTTGCAGTCTGGGTTACCCACCCTCCTGTCCCCTCTTACACTTTCTTTACTGTACTTTCCTACTTCACCCTTCTTCTGAGGTGTATTTGCTACAGAGTATGGGGTTTGTTGTATGTTATATTTTTGTTTTACTATTAGCCTTCACTTTTGGGCACCTGACATCTGGGGCAAGAAAAACTGGAGAACATGGGGTCGGCTGGCAGCTTTGTACTCCTGACGCTCTGACGTCAGGGAGCATGACTGAACAGCCGACGCCGGACACAGACTTTGTGATTCTGGCCGACCGAGGGTTGCCTGCCGGCAGGAAGAACCCTACAGTGATGACTGCAACAGTGAAGACACTCTAACATCTACATTTATACATTTATGGTAAGTGTACACAACTGTACTTTACGTTTCTACTTGGACAAAACAAAAGCTTTCAGAAAAACTGAGCACTTGTTTGTAGCATATGCTGCAGGATCACAGGGGAAGGCTATTTCAAAGCAGACCATTTCAAAGTGGATAGGACACTGTATCCGTTTCTGCTACACACAGCTTGGGAAACCTGTACCTAGTAACGTTAGGCCACATTCCACCAGGGCAACAGCCACTTCAACTGCCTACCTTAGAGGAGTACCTACCAAAGACATCTTGGAAGCTGCAACTTGGAGTTCAGTGCACACCTTTACCAAGCATTATCACTTGCCTCTTTATTCTAGATCCAGAGCTGGCTTTGCCACTGCAGTGCTGCAGGGCCTCATAGCCACCCCAAATCCTCTATAGAACCAGCCACCCTACCTCAGCTTTGGGGTTCAACCCAAGTGTAATGACTGCAGCAGTGAAACACGATGAACATAGTACAGTTTTGTACCTACCATAAATGTAGATGTTCGAGTGTCTTCACTGATGCAGTCCTGGTTACCCTCCTTCCATCCCCACTTTCTTAGCTGGGACTTATCTACACTTTTCTACCCTGTACTACCTATGTGGTGTATTTGCTGGTAACTGAAAATTTTGTTTTCACTTTTTATGTATGTTTTATTAGCAATATGTATTGCCTACCTATTTGGGGGCACCTGACATCTGGGGCAAGAAAAACTGAAGAAAATGGCGTCTGCTGCATCTTATATACCCCTGGCGCACTGACGTCAGGGAAGAAGCGACAGCAACCGACGCCAGACCAAGACTTTGGAACTCTGGCCGACTGCGGGACTGCCTGACGGCAGGATAACCCAAGTGTAATGACTGCAGCAGTGAAGACACTCGGACATCTACATTTATGGTAGGTACAAAAGTGTACTTTCTTCGTGTTTCACTGTTGTAGTCATCACCTGTGGCGTTATCCCTGCTGTGGTAGCCCTCGGCCAGCCCGAATACCAGAGTCAATGTTTTTCTGAGTCAGCTGCAGTCGCCTGTAGTCTGTCAGGCCGTCAGTGCTGTAAAGCAAGGCAGCCGACGTCATTACATCAGTCTTTCTTGCCGTGGAGCCCGTAGCAGAAGCAGTTCGCACGAGTGCCGGTCAGTCGCTACCAGAGTTTGAATTTCAGCTGAAAACTTCTAAAGCTAAGTACCCCATTCCGGGACGCTTTTTTCTTACACTAACCGATGTCCAAAAAAGTTAACAATTGTCTCGCCTGTGGAAAGATCCCACACCGAGACTTCCATTCTTAGTGCATCACTTGTTTAGACCCAGACCACGCCATCCCCTGTTGCCGGTTCTGTGCCCTCTTTAACGCAAGAACCATCCGCCATAGAGCCCTTATTGTAGACAGTTATTTTTGTGTTCCTTTTTCGCATTCTGAAATGGCGTCAGTCAGCCAATGATCCGTAGACATTCCAAAAAAACACAGAGATAAAGATAGAGACAGACCACACAAGGCTAAGCCTTCAAAGCAGGTCGCCAGTCCTCTGGAATTCCATGAGGCGCTTTTGCAGCCCCTGATGCCCGATTCGATATTTATGCAGGGCTTTACCGAGACCCTTTCGGAGTCCGGTATGCCGCACAAACCTTCTTAGTCTTCCAAGCCTCTGGCTGTCTCTGCCTTGGTTGGGTCCGCAGCAGCGACGCAGGCACCAGCGTCCGAGGAGGCCTTTCACACTACCGAATCTAGATAAAAAACAATGTCTTCTCATCCGATTACAGTTTCTCTCAGACCAACGGATACTCTCAGGCCTAGAAGCCAGCCCACTCCTAGAAAATCTGCCTCTAGCCACCATCTTGCTCCTGCTCCACCACCCCAAGCACAAATACGTAAAATGGCGGAGGATCTCATCTCCCTTATTCAGGTTATTCAGGCCACAACTTCTAAAAGGAAAAGGCACCCTTCTCCAGAAATTATGACAGAAAAGGATTCTGAAGAATCTGACTTTTCAGATTTTGAAGAGGAACAACAACCTCTGACTGCTTGTGAGGATTCAGATGCAGAGGAATCCATCTGTTCTGCCTCCCCTCCAGAAGGCCTTTCCTTTGGGGAAACCCTTCACACCCTCAGGGAACATTTCCAATGGGAAGCTCAGGATTTCCCCCAGTCTAAGAAAAGACTTAGAGAGTTTCCCCAGCACGGACCCATGGCCATCCTCCCTATTTTAGAAGTGGTGGATGATGTTTTCCATGAATCCAGCTTAGCCCCTGACACCCTCCCACCTTCTCTCAGTAAACCTGACGGGTATTATAGAGTACTGGATTCTCACAAATACCTGTACAAAAATCCTGCTGCAGACCCAGAGGTCATTACACAGAGACTTAAAGGAGCTAAGACTAGTTCTGCCAAGAATCCTATTCCTTCTGACAAGGATTCCAGAGATCTGGACAGATGAAGTAAAAAAAAAGTATACACCTCTGCAACCTTGGCTATCAGAGCACTCAACTGTCAGTTTTTCATATGTTAAAATATCTGCAATACACTTTGGAACTATTACAACAAAAGATTTCTTCCTCTCCCGAAATGTGCCAGTTCGAAAGAGTTAGCAGATTTACTGCACTCTGCTTGTAAAGTGTCCAGGCACTCATTACACTGCGGCTATGACGCCCTAGAAGCCTCAAGCAGGGCAGCAGTGACAGGATCTGTTGTTAGGAGACATGCATGGTTGTAGGAAGAAACCTCTCCTTGATCATGTCAAGTCTAAACTAATTGATGCACCCCTAGATAAGGGCCACTTGTTTGGAGTAAAAGCAGAAGAGGTGCTTAAAAAGATGGAAGACAAAGCAAAATTTATGCAAACAGTAAAAGATTTCTTTCAGGTTCAACCTCCCAGGTTCAGCAGGAACTTACCCTCTAAGCACTGGTCCTTCCCTGCACCTAGCAGACAGGGCCAAGGTAAGCCCTGCAGGGACAGACCATCCAGGCCCCTATCCCAGGGCGGACAGACAAACAAACAGTGGGCCACTTCCTCCCCAAAGACAGGGAGTTCTAAACCACTCTTCTATGGCAAAAACTCCCAATGAGTCCCCCTCTGCCCTTCTTCACTCACTAAAAGCTGGGAGGAAAGCTTTCCCTCTTCAAAGAAAATTGGCTTTCTGTAACAAAGGACGAATGGGTGTTAAAGATAATTTTTCAGGGATACCAATTCTCTTTCAGCGAACTCCCAATTCCAAGAGGGTACCCAGACTTGCCTCCAAATCTGTGGGCAGAGGCATTGAAACGGGTCGAAACTCTCATATCCCAGGGGGCTAGGTACCTGTCCCCTCAGATCAAACAGGCAAAAGCTTTTATTCCAGACTATTCCTTGTTCCTAGAAAAGAGGGCACTTGGCGCCCCATCCTTGATCTATCCATTCTGAACACCTCCCTGGTGGTCCCCAGATTTAGAATGCTTACTTTGCAGCAGGTGCTGCCTGTGCTGACAAAAAATGCCTGGCTAGTGAACCCTAGACATAAAAGATGCCTACCTCCACATCCCCATAAGGGAATCCTGCAGGAAATTCCTGCGCTTCAGAGCAGGCTCACAACACTTTCAGTTCTCTGAGCTACCCTTTGGCTTATCTACTGCAGTGTTCACCAAATGCTTAGCCCCAGCCATAGCTTTTTGCAGACAGAGAAATATACAGATTTACTCTTATCTGGACGACTGCCTCATTCAGGCAGAGTGCAAAGAAAAGCTGCTGCAGGACCTTCTCTTTGTCAAAACCCTCCTAACTTCCCTAGGGTTCACCATCAACTAGAAGAAATCAAAGCAAACACTCCAGGAAGATCATTTTCTTGGGAGCACTGCTAGATATAGCATCCCAAATGGTCTTCCTATGCCCAGAAAAGCAGAGCTTCCTGCCTCTCTACTTTACCCATTTGGCTTTCAGACATCACCTCACTGCGAGGAAGTTCCTGCAAGCCCCTTATGTACATGGAATCTTGCATCCTTCTAATTCCTTTGGCCATACTTCACATGACAAAACGTCAGTGGTATCTTAAGAACCTTTGGTGTCAGCAGTCAGTCTCTAGAGACCTCTCTCACTCTGATACCATGTATAAGGGCTGAGTTTCTCTGGTGGGCAGGGGCCTGTGCCAAGAACAAGGGTCTTCTCTTCATCCTCTGCCCTATAGGCCAGACCATCACCACTGATGGCTCAGACATTGCTTAGGGTGCTCACCTAGCAGGAAGGTGCACCCAAGGTCTTTGGGATGCCCAGCAACCTTCCCTTACACATCAGTCAGAAAAAAATTATGGCAGTACAAAAGGCTCTGACATCCTTCAAACCCCATCTCAGGCCAGGGTTTCTTCGTATAAAAGCAGACAACACCACAGCAACGTGGTGTATCAACAAACAGGGAGGGACCCAGTCTTATCCTCTGTACAGGCTAGCTGTCTGACAGCCGCCTCCATGGGTCTACACCTAACTGCCCAATACCTTCCAGGAGTCAACAACACCCTGGTAGACCACCTACGCAGAAGCTTACTGGACCCCCACGAATGGCAGCTCCACAGAAAAATCTTTCTGCAAATTACTCAGGAGTGAAGCACTCTGGAGGTGGATCTCTCTGCTTCACATCTCAACCACCAGCTGAAAAAATTCTGTATCAGGGAGCATCACCTCCTAGCGTGGAAGGTGGATGTCTTCACCTTCCCCTGGAATTCCCTCTTTGTGTACATCCTCCTGTACCCCTTAGTCCCAAGATACTGATCAAAATAAGAGAGGAGAGACCAAGGGCCATCCTCATTGCTCCAGATTGGCCTAGACAGCAATGGTACCCCTTACTGCACAGCCTGACTTTACAGCCCCCCCCAGGCAGCTGCCCCTGATCTCAGACCTCTTGACCCAGGTGGGGGGGAGATACTGCACCCAGACTTGCAGACTCTCAATCTTTCAGCATGGCTAATACTTTAAAAGCAAATAAGGGGTCCCTGTTAAGCAAACGGGTCCTAGACATTATCACAGGGACCAGAAGACCCAACACCAGAAAATCTTATGCAGGGAAATGGAAAAGATTCTGCTCCTGGAACCAGTCCAGAGGGGCCAGTACCTCCCACCCTCCCATCCCTCTTATCTTGGATTACCAGCCGAATTACTCAATAGTGACCTGTCCTTCTCTTCTACTAAAATTCATGCCTCCACCATTTCAGCTCATTTCGATTCAGACCTTACCCCTCTTCTCTCATCCTTTGATTAAACAATTCCTCAGAGGGGCTTCTAATATCAGACCTCCCAGAAGGCCTCCTGTGCCACCCTGGGACCTGAATTATCTTCTAGAAAAGCTAACCTTACCTCCTTTCGAACCTGCTGCTTCTACAGAATTGAAATACCTCTCCTGGAAGACTGCCTTCCTACTAGCTATCACCTCAGCCAGAAAGGGTGTCAGAACTTCAGGCACACACTCATGGCTGTTGAGCCCTTCATCAATTTCCATGCAGACAAGGTCCCCTGAGGACTAACCCCTCCTTTATGCCCAAGGTGGTATCTGATGTGACCCTCAACCAGGCCATTCACCTACCCACCTTCTTTCCCAACTCCTGCCCTCGCTAGACGTGCACAGACAACTCCAATACTACCTGGACCGTACTAAACCCTTCAGAAAAACAGACCAGCTGCTTGTCAGCTTTGCCTCAGGGGCAGAGGGGAAAGCCCATTTCCAAGCAAACCATTTCCAAAGGATATCGCACTGTATCCATTTCTGCTACAGACTACATGGGAAAATCCCCTCAAGTCTATTCATACCCATTCCACTAGGGCAGCCTCCACTTCCACAGCCTTCCTCAGAGGAGTCCCCACCAGGGACATCTTGGAAGCTGCCACCTGGACCTTCGTCCATACCTTTACAAAGCATTATCACCTACCTCTTTTTTCTAAGTTTAGGGCAGGTTCTGCAGGCTTGCTGACCCATGCCTAGGGCTCTAATGTACCTTTCCACCCCTCTCCTCAGCTTTGGGAATGCTCCCACAGGTGATGACTGCAACAGTGAAACATGAAGAACATAGTACAGTTGTGTACACTTACCATAAATGTAGATGTCAGTCCTGGTTTCCCTCCCTCCATCCTCATGTATCCTCTTTCCCTAGGGGGACATAAGCTTCCCACGGTGGCCTTTAGCCACCAGGACCACTTATTTCCTTGTGCTTCTGATGGGTTAGGGCTAGAAAAACTGATGTAATGACATCTGCTGCCTTGCTTTATAGCACTGACGACCTGACGTCAGACTACAGGTGACTGCAGCATATGCAGAAAAACATTGACACTGGTATTTGGGCCAGCTGAGGGCTACCGCAGCAGGGATAACCCCACAGGTGATGATTGCAACAGTGAATACACTCTAACATCTACATTTATGGTAAGTGTACAAAACTGTACTTTCTGTGGAGGGGCAGGATCGAGTAACAGAGCATAACATAGTCTGATTGAAAAAGGGAGTATGATATGGTAAAAATCAGCGGGGAATTTGTTTATGAAGGCAGAAAAGGTCACCTTTCCCAGAATAAAGCCTCGAGTATTTCATTGCTGAGCACTAAATACAGTGAAGCAGACATGAATTTTAACTATTGCATTCTGCTTGTGGTAATGTTGGAGGCAGTCCTGGAAGAGAAGCTCAGATCCTCAAAATCTTAGACTGGGTATCCTCCTTGATGGATCTGCATTTCAATTTACCCTGCCTTCCATTCTGGAGCACCATCTTTTTTCATGAACACTGTATCAGTACATACAGTGGCTTCAAGGTATGCATTAACAGTGCATTTATGCCCAGAGTCCCCCACCACCATTATTTTCTGCTGTTTCTGTACATTGCCAATCAATCCTGACCTGCATCATAGAAAAGTTGCCAAGTTTTATGCCTGAAGTAGCAGAATCTTTGTGTTTGTGTGGTCGCTGTATAATAAGCTGAAACCTGAAGCTTCATTGCGTTTGAGTGGTCGCTGTATAACCAGCCGAGACCTGAATCTTCATTGTGTTTGTGGTTGCTGTATAGCGAGCCGAGACCTGAATCTTCATTGTGTTGGTGTGGTCGCTGTATAACGAGCCGAGACCTGAATCTTCATTGTGTTGGTGTGGTCGCTGTATAACGAGCCGAGACCTGAATCTTCATTGTGTTTGTGTGGTCACTGTATACTAAGCTGAGACCCTGAAGCTTCATTGTGTTTGTGTGGTCATTGTATAATAAGCTGAGACCTAAAGCTTCATTGTGTTTGTGTGGATGCTGTATAACGAGCCGAGACCTGAGCTTTAATTGTGTTTGTGTGGTAGCTGTATAACGAACCGAGACCTGAATCTTCATTGTGTTTGTGTGGTTGTTGTGTAATGGGCCAAGACCTGAATCTTCACTGTGTTTGTGTGGTCACTGTATAACTAGCCGAGACCTAAGCCTTCATTGTGTTTGTGTGGTCATTGTATAATAAGCTGAGACCTAAAGCTTCATTGTGTTTGTGTGGATGCTGTATAACGAGCCGAGACCTGAGCTTTAATTGTGTTTGTGTGGTAGCTGTATAACGAACCGAGACCTGAATCTTTATTGTGTTTGTATGGTCGATGTATAATGAGCTAATACCTGAATCTCCATTGTGTTTGTGTGATCGCTGTGCTGTGAGCCAAGACTTGTGCTGGAGAAGAGCACAGTTTAAAGCACTGCAGTAAGTGCTAACATTTAAGATCGGCCACACATAAAAGAGAGAGAAATTCCTGGCCTACTTGCCAAGAGAATGGTGCCTTTTGGAAACATTTGTCATAGGTATCAGCAAACGGACCCCCCCCACATGCATCCCCAGGCTTCTGGTTCAGCACTGAGCACTGTTAGAAGGCCTCAGAAACATGACTGGTCTTGGAAAAAACTAAAATGTATTCCGTTTCAGAACTAGCTTTCTGATCTTCTCATATAACGAGATTGCCCCTGACTAGTGAGGCATTAAGGTCATGCTTTTGTTTTGCCATAGTAGAAGCTCACTCCCATGTTTTAGGGCTGTTTTTCAGGGTGTAGGCACTTCTACTGTGGTCAGTCTTTTGGGGCGTACCCATGACCTGCCTGCTAAGTCACCTTCCCATAGCTGTGTGTTAGTACTTGGTTCTAAGGACTGCTCTCCAAGGTTCCTCCAGGTCCGGCAGGGAGAGGGAGATTGTGGGCTTTCCTCACATGATCTTAACTTTCTGAGGAGCTTAAGTCCATTATCTGTGAAAAGAAAAGGGCAGTGCATCTCCGTTCTGTGCGATATTTTCTTTAAAGAAACTTTAAGGCTTATGAAGCCCTATATGATTCTGTTCTTATTTACAGATATATGTCATTGAGTATCTGGTAGGAGGAGGAGGCAAAGGCTTGAGATATCTATACTATGCAGCCGGTGATCAGGAATGCTGTATGTGCAGCCTGAAGGCACTTGAACAGTGTTCTTATTGCTTCCTAGAACCCAGATACTCTCCACAGTCAAGGTTCTAACTGGGTATACTCATTTTGACTGTGCCCAGATATCGAGCCTTGTGCCCACCTGATCACCAGACAAGGCGCTTGAAACCTTAGGATGGACACTGGAGTGTTCTCCTTGGCCTGTTGGAGTGAGGGTCCCTTGAGTATTTGTCTCACTTGTCCTGTTTCCAGTCCTCATGTCCTTAGTGAATCTAAAAGTAGAGAAGCTTTCCTGCCTCCTTGAATCTCTTCCCAAGGAAGAAATGGTTAAGACCATGTACATCCTTCATGGAGGGGTTCCACTTGGCAACTGTAGCATGGACTCCAGTAATGCTTTAACTGAGGCAACTTGCTTAGACATGTGCCTGTTGAGGATTGTTTGGCTGTGGCCTTTGTCCCTTGAGGGGTTCAAGCAGTGCATAGTGGCTTCCCTTTAATGGGAGATGTTCTGTTCAGCCTACCTTCTCAAGATGTAATGTCTGATGTCTTGAAAAAGAAGCAGGCCATCTCAACTCTGTACAACTGGTAAGACCCCCCCCCCCATGCCTTCACCATTTCCACTACTGCTGCCTTTATGGCTTAACAAAGCCACCGACAGGAAGCCTCTCCATAGACTGATGATACCCAAGTGAAGCACAGTGTTGCACCCTGTGATACCCATTACTGGACCTGTAATCAAGGAGCCTCAATCCTCACCACAGGTACCTGTGGGGGGGACATTCACTGGTAGGATAACAGGTACACGCACACTATTTCCAGATGCAGCTCTCTGCATCGTCTAGTTTCCCTTAAGAGCACACAGAGACCACAGTCAGTCAGGGGCTGGTTTCTCCCTCTTTCTGCACATCCCCAATAAGACTCTCCACTGGCACAGCTTTAGAGTTGAGTCCTTAGCCAGGGTTCCAAGCCAAGTCCTCTAACACTCTCCCTGTCCAACCAGTGCTCAGTGCTTTGTGTCCCTGCCCAAGTAACTGACACACACACACACACACACACACACACACACACACACACACACACACACACACACACACACACACAGTCTGAGATTTGATGTACACACAAATATTCCTGGGAAAGGCTGGCACAGGTTTACTAGCTATGCCCCCTTTTGCCCATGTTGTACGGTAGGTGTTCTTCTTGTTTCACTGTTGCAGTCATCACATTTGGGTTATTCCTACCAGGGTAGCCCTCGGCTGGCCCGAATACCAGAGACTTAGTATTTCTGCATCTGATGCTGTCGCTTGAGGACTAACATCAGGTCATCAGTGGTATAAAGTAAGGCAGCCAACGCCATTACATCAGTCTTTCTTGCCATGGAGCCCGAAGACGCCATTACATCAGTCTTTCTTGCCATGGAGCCCGAAGCAGAAGCAGTTCGCACGAGTGCCGGTTTGCCACTACCTGAGTTTTCATTTCTGAATTGAAGTTTGTCTTCTAAAGCTAAGTACCCCATTGGGGATCCTTTTTTCTTGCACTAACCAGTGTCAGAAAAAGTTAATAATGGTCTTGCCTGTGGAAAGCAAATAGCACACCGAGACTTCTGCTCTTACTGCGTCACTTGTCTAGGCCCAGGCCACAGCGTCCCCCGTTGTCGCTTCTGTGCTTTGTTTAATGCCAGAACTATCCGTCGTCAGGCCCTTACTGTAGCCAGATATTTTCGTTTACAGTCCTCGAATTCCGATATGGCTTCGGTAAGCCATCCGACAGCAGATCTTCCGAAAAAACGTAAAGATAAAGACAGAGACAGACCGCACAGGTCCAAACTTTCCAACGACGCTTTCATTAAGCTAGTAGTCAGTCCTCCGGTACTCAGTGAAGCACTTTCGCAGCCCTGATACCTGCTTCAGTTGATTCGCAGGCCGCTACTGAGACCTTTTCAGAGTCCAGTATGCCGCAAAACTCTTCTTCGTTTAAGGATCCTGCGGTCGTCTCTACCTTGGATGGGTCTGGAGCAGGCGCTGGCTTCCAAGGAAGTCCTTCACACCTCTGAATCTCGACACAAATTGATGTCTTTTCGCAACTACTGTTCTTTCGAAAACAACAGAGTTCCTTAGGCTCAGGGTTCGAACCACACCCATGAAACCGTCTACCCACTTTCAGGCGTCTGCTACCTTGCCTCAGTCTCAAATGCTTAAAATGGCAGAAGACCTTATCATGCTGCTCAAGGGAAGCCAAGCTACCCCCTCAAAAAGGAAAAGAGATCTGTTCCCAGTAGTTTTGTCTGAACAAGAGTCAGATGCATCTGACTATGAAGACATGCAGCCCCTCTCCACTTATGTGGATTCTGATGCAGAGGAATCCATTCCTTCAGCCTCTCCCACAGAGGATTTTTCCTTTGGGGAAACTCTGCATACTTTAAGGGAGCATTTCAAATGGGAGAGTCAGGACTACACTCAGTCTAAAAAGAGACTCTGAATTCCTAGATCTTCCGCAACACAGACCATTGGCCATCCTCCCGTCCTGGATGTGGTGGATGATGTTTTTCTTGACTCCAGCTTGACTCCTGACGCCCTACCTCCTGCTCCCAGAAAACCAGACAGGTGCTACAGAGGCCCTGACTCGCACAAATAACTTTTTAAAAATCCAACAGCTGAACCTGAGGTCATTTCTCAAGGGCCAAAAGGGATTAAAGCAACCTCTGCTAAGAATCCCACCCCCTCAGACAGGGATTCCCGAGCATTGGACAGATGGGTAAAAACGTATATACCTCAGCTACTCTTGCTATCAGGGCACTAATTTGTCAGTTGCATATGCTTAAATATCAGCAACATACCCTGGAACTCCTTAAACAAAAAATGTCCTCCCTTCCTGCTTGGGCAGAATCTAAAGATATATATGGCTTAATGCATTCTGCAAGTCAAAATGCATTCTGCAAGTCAAGTGACTAAACACATCTTGCACTGTCGTTTTGATGCCCTAGAAGCTTCTTGCAGGACAGCAGTCACTGGATTTGTCATTAGAAGACATGCATGGCTTAAGGAACAGTCCCTGCCAGACCATGTCAAATCTAAATTATTAGATGCACCCTTGCACAAAGATAACTTATTTGGCACTAAGGCAGAAGAAGTCTTAAAAAAGATGGAAGAAAAAGCAAAATCTGTGCAAACAGTTAAAGATTTCGTACAGGTCCAGCCCCCCCCCTAGGTTCAGCAGACATTTTCCTTCCAAGCACTGGTCCTTTCCTGCTCCGAGTAAACAGGCCCAACCTACGCCCCGTAGAAACAGACCCCCCAGACAGTAGCCTCAGGGAATGCAGAGATCTAAGAAGTGGACTACCTCCACTTCAAAATCAGGGAGTTCTAAGCCACCCCCTTATGTTGTAAGAACTCACAATGACTCATCTCCTCCCAACCTCCCCTCTGCCCACCTTCACTTACCCCTAGGAGGAAAACTCTCCTTTCACTTGAGCACCTGGGCCACCATTATCAAGGACCAATGGGTTCTGAACATTTTGTCTCAGGAATACAAATTCTCCTTCCACACCCTTCCAACCACAAAAGGGTTCCCAGATCTACCACTAAATCAGTGAGCAGAGGCTCAAAAGCAAATCCATTCCCTGCTCTCTTTGAGGGCAGTAGAGCACGTTCCTGCAGAACAGATAGGCCAAGGCTTCTACTCCTGACTTTTTCTGGTGCCCAGAAAAGAGGGCACCTGGCACCCCATCCTTGATCTATCCATTCTAAACACCTTCTTGATGATACCAAAATTCAAAATGCTCACCCACCAGCAGCTGCTACCCATGCTCTCAAAGGACGCTTGGCTAGCCACCCTGGATCTAAAAGAGGCCTACCTCCACTTTCCTATCAGGGAATCATGCAGAAAATATGTCCGCTTCAGGGCAGGATCTCAACACTTTCAGTTCTTTGCACTTCCTTTTGGCTTATCTACTGCTCCCAGAGTTTTCACAAAATTCCTGGCTCCGGCTATTGCCTTTTGCAGACAAAGAAATATTCAAATTTACCCCTACTTAGACGACTGCATTATTCAGACATACAGCCAGGAAAAGCTGTTCAAACACCTGGCCTTTGTAAAGAGCCTACTAACCTCCCTAGGGTATACAATTAACAAAAAGAAATCAAAACTGGTGCCCACCCAGAAGATAATCTTCTGGGAGCATGTCTGGGCATAACATCCCAGATGGCATACCTTACACCAGAGAAAACATTTTCCTGTCAGCCTACTTCTCTTAACTGGCTACCAGGCCCCAGCCTTCTGCAAGGAAAATTCTGCAAGCTCTGGGGTTCATGGCATCTTGCATACTCCTCATTACATATGCCAGACTGCATATGAGGAAGCAGTAGTACCTAAAGAGCCTTTGGTGTCAACACTCTCAAGACCTGGGAACTCTTCTACCTATAATTCCTTGCCTCAGAAAGGAATTTCTTCGGTGGGCAACAGCATGCTCCCACAACAAGGGACTGCCCTTCTCCCCACACCCCGCCGCCCAGACCCTCACCACAAACGCATCAGACTATGCTTGGGGTGCACACTTGGACGGCAAGTGCATACAGGGCCAATGGAGCCCACAGCAAATCCCCCTGCACATCAATCGGAAAGAGATGATGGCTGTGCGGCACACCTTGATAGCTTTCAAACACCTTCTTTTTCCAGGGGTTCTACTGATCAGAACAGACAACACCACCACTGTAATGTGGTACATCAACAAGCAGGGAGAGACTCACTCCTACCCTCTATGCAGGCTGGCCATGACCCTTTGGCCCACAGCCTCTTCCATGCAGCTACACCTGTTAGCACAGCACCTACCAGGCTCTCTCAACTCCCTGGCAGACCAATTAAGCAGAAACCTTTTGGACCCACACGAGTGGCAGCTCAACAAAGGTACCTTTTTCCTATTAACTCAGAAATGGGGAACCTCAAAGGTTCACTGGTACCCCTTGCTGAGCAGCCTGTCCCCGCTGCCTCCATGGCATCTTCCTCGGATTCCAAACCTAACCCAGAGGGAAGGGGAATTCATGCATCCCCAATTGCAGACACTCAATTTGGCAGCTTGGCTTATTCCCTAACCCCAAACCTATCTGCCATCCTCAGTAAACAGGTTCTGGATGTTATCCATGAGGCCAGACGTCCCAGCACCAGAAAGTCTTATGTAGATAAATGGAAAAGGATCTGCACCTGGACCCAGGCTAAGGGGGCCAATATGGCACAACCCTCCATCCCCCTCATCCTGGATTACTTAGCTGACCTACTACACAGTGGCCTCTCTTTCTCCTCTATAAAAATTCATGTCTCTGCTCTTTCTGCTCATTTTACCATTGAGCAGTCCCTTTTCTCACACCCTTTGGTCAAACAGTTCCTCAGAGGGGCTAGCAACTTGAGGCCCCGCAGAAGGGCACCAACACCAGCTTGGGACCTTAACTTTGTCTTGGAAAAGCTCACCCTGCCTCCTTTTGAACCAGCTTCTTCTGCAGAGCTAACATTTCTCTACTAGAAGATGGCCTTCCTTCTGGCTGTCACTTCAGCCAGGGGAGTCTCTGAGCTGCAAGCACTCATGGCTGTGGAACCCTTCATCATCTTCCATGCAGACCGGGTATCTCTCAAAACTAACCCATCCCTCATGCCCAAGGTGGTGTCCAGTGTGGCTCTCAACCAATCTATTCATTTGCCCACCTTCTTTCCTAATCCCCAGAACCAGGGGGGAAAGGATTCTTCACTCTAGATGTGCACAGACAGCTCAGATTATATCTGGACAGGACTAAATCCTTCAGAAAGTCTGATCAATTGCTGGTCAGCTTTGCTACAGGGGCAGAAGGCAAAGCCATCTCCAAGCAAACCATTTCCAAATGGATAGCACACTGCATCCATTTCTGTTACAAATAGCATGGGAAGCCTCCCTCCCAAGAGGGTCAGGACACACTCCACCAGAGTAGCCTCCACTTCTGCATCTTTTCTTAGAGGAGTCTCCACTAGGGACACCCTGGAGGCTGTCACTTGTACATCAGTTCACACTTTTACCAAGCATTACCACCTGCCTCTCTTCTCCAAATCCAGGGCAGGGTTTGCTTCTGCAGTCTTGCAGGGCATCCTAGCCAGCCCCTAGTTTCCTTGACTGCCTCCACCCATTTCCTCAGCTTTGGGAATCTACCCAAATGTAATGACTGCAACAGTGAAACACGAAGAACATAGTACAGTTGTGTACACGTACCATAAATGTAGATGTTCGAGTGTATTCACTGTTGCAGTCCTGGTTTCCCTCCCTCCGTCCCCCTTTTTTCTCCTTCTCCTTTTGTTACCATTCTTCCTTGTTCTCCTTTGCTTACAAGGGACATATTGGTATTTAATTTCCACTGGTGGGGTTGTTCCACCAGAACCTGGCCTTCTACTTTGTGGGTTCCTGACAGGTTAGGGCAAGAAAATCTGATGTAATGGCGTCAGCTGCCTTACTTTTTATCACTGATGACCTGACTTCAGTTCTCAAGCGACAGCTTCCGATGCAGAAATACTGAGTCTCTGGTATTCGGGCCAGCCGAGAGCTACCCTGGCAGGGATAACCCAAATGTGATGACTGCAACAGTGAATACACTTGAACATCTACATTTATGGTAAGTGTACACAACTGTACTTTTTCACTGGCACCAGAACCCTTCTGCCAACTACCATAAAGGCTTTTTCAAGGGTACCCAGTATACTGAGTGAAATTAATATTAAAGTACAACTCCACTTTCTCCTCCAGATTAACTCAACTCTTGGATTGCCTTTCTCCCTACAGTATGATTCCAGTACTTTGTAGGTACCTGAAACCTGCTTGTACTTTGTAAAACTTTTCCTTCCTTTGATACCAAAGTGAGGAAGTTAAAGAACCACCCACTTTTTAAACCTGACTTCTCACATAAGTTGCAGAGGAATTTGTCTACACTTGCATGACATACCACAGAAACAGGGAAATTTGTAGTCAGGAGCTCAGGCTGCTGTGACAAGACAGAGGTGTGTGAAACTGTTATCCATTGTCTTTATTGCAGAGAGGAAAAGAACTTACACTAATTCACAGCTGCTTACCATGTAGCCATGCCTTTCAGAGCAAAACAGAGCAATTAGATCAGTCAGTGGTTCAAAGGCAGTTATCAGCCCTTTTAACAAATTTACGTAAGCATCATCACAGTATTGAAATGTTAAGCTTTAAACTTTAAATGTTTGTTCTTTATACTACTTTACATTTTAAGATGACTTAAGTGTAGTATCAAAGATTTCTGTGACATTTAGAGAAAAGTCAGAATTTTTTTTTTTTTTTTGTGAAGTATCAGCACAGTTACCACAGTGTCAGTTCAGGGGCTGTCAATTCATTTTGGACTACAAAATGATACTTTGAACAAAGGACTGCAATTCAGCAACTGTTCTGGTTGCAGCTGTATAATTCCTTAGCATACTGTAAAACAAGCCCTGAGGCACACACAAATGAGGGTCATTCAAGAAATGGTCATTCAAGAAATAAACTATGCAGTACTGTTACAGAGAGTATATAAAAGGACAGTGACTGACACTAGTCCTATTATATATCAGTGGCATGGGAATACACCACTATTTTCCGTATGTCTAGCCTAGCATGACTCATATAAAGCAGACTTGAAATGGATTACTGGAAAGAAAGGCTTAAAGAAAACTAAGATCACGTTGATGAGTCAAGCCCCATCGACGGTCATTTTGCAGAAAACATATTAAAATTATATGAAAAGCAGTCAGAGTGATTTTTGAGATGTTAAAATGACTTGGGAAACAGTGAGAAAATGGATTTTTTTAATTCTGGGGCAGTTTTCCTTTAATACAAATGGTAGTTTGACCAAGAACAAGGCTGTTTGGTGAAGCTGTGTGAGCCACTACTAATAAATATGCAAATACTCTCAAAACTTGAATATCTTTACAAAGATTAGCCACAATGAAAGGCTTAAATATAATTAATAATAAGTAATAAAAGAACAAAAAAATAGAAAGTTTGTATTCACGGTGACATCAGAGTTCAAAATCACAGGAAATACTTAAAATAACATAAAACAACATTGAAGGAGACAGTCTCAAACAAATAAAGAACAATAATATCTAAACTAAGCTTCACTATATTCCTGACCGAGTCTAAAAGAATTGTACTGTTCTTTAGTAACTTCCTTAACTCATTCACTCTGGAGCAACTCAAAAAATGCTGCCTGCCTACTTCCACCATAGGAACAACAGTGCAGCCTGAGCTTTTTTCAAGATAATCCATTTGTAATACCATACAGAAAACAAATATTCATAACTCTTAGGCCATAAGAGCTAGACTACAAATGTAAACGCGAAAGTTGTTCATTAGACACTGACCTTTCCAACAGTGTAAATGTTGATAGTGCATTTCTAAGTCATTATTAATTATTTGCCAAGGAATGCTGACGTGCATAGTTTTTACCGTTTTCGTAAAACAAATCACAATATCTTGGTAAATGTACCACGTAGACCTTTACAATTTATAATTAATTTGTTTGTATGAATGTCATTTTTAACATGATACCTTAACCATTACTTTGTAATGTTCCTTTACTTAAAGTATAATATTTCATCACTTGTAACAGACTGAGACTACATATCAGAGTACAAGCTGTGTGTCTCAATGTCAGCTTCAAAATGATGCATCATTTGTGTCATCACCATGCTCCCTTGCAAAGGTGTGGGCATAATAATGAGAAGTATTGGAAATGTATAATTTTCATAATCCTACAAGACTAAACAAACTGTGATATCTGTATATGTGTACAGCATACAGACACAGATGTCCTTCTATTCCCATGTTGCAGTATTCTGCATATGGGTTTACTCTTGTCTCTTGTATGTACGGCTAGTATACAAAAGTTTTCAGTCCCTCTGTGGTGAGTGCGACGTCTGACATGTTCGAGGGAACATGGGCCATAAAAGTGACATTGGCATGCATCAGCCCTCAGAGCTTTTCAGCCACCAGTCGTACACCAGGTGTTACCGCTACTGCTGAAGTCTGATTCTACTAAAATCAGATAAGTACCCCGTTGGGAACCTTTTCAGTCCTTTTTAAACTTGTATTTCCTGTTAATGTCATTCAGAAAGTGGAAGTGTCAATACGGCCGCCAGATCCCTCATAAGGACACTCACGATAAGTGCCTCTTCTGTTTGATTTGGTTGCACGACCACGAGGCCTGCCCTGTTTTCCAGGTGTTTGTACCCAAGACCCTCTGCAGTTGCTTACATGCGTTAAACCTTTATCTAGAAAACTGGTGTCCTAAGCAAATCACTTTAGGGATGGACAGCTCCTCAGATGTTCCTTCGGAACCGCCAAAAAAGAAGGCCAAGACCCTACGGCCTTCCTCAACTGCTGAGCCTCTTCCATCCAATCCTCAGCCTGTGGCCGACTCCGGCCTGGTAGAAGGATCCGGATCCACTGTATTGGATAGAGCGGGTACCTACGCCGATGCCGCACAATGCCTCGGCGACAGGACTTCCACTGAGGCTATACTGCCATCGGCTTCCGACGCCAGGGGAAAAAGCATTTTTCAAAGGGCCATCTGATCCCTCTGATCCTTTAAAGTCTCCAGACCCCAGGCCTCAACAGACTCCAGCTAGGCCTTTTGAAAGGAAAAGACTAAGCATATCTCTCCTTCTCTTGAAAGCATGCCTGATTGACAGGCTTTTAGTTAAAGCCTTTTTAGTGCTTTCTTGGCCTTGAGGCCTACCAACACTGTTGGTACTCCCACATTCCCTCCACTCCTGAACTCTAGGCCTCAGACCACACCACTAGGGAAGGGGAGGATTCCTCGGATGAATCACTATCTTATACTTCACAGATTTCATTTCCTTTGGGGTATGGCTCCCCAGAACATTATTCTGTGGACCATGACTCCCCAGCTGAAGACTTAACTTTTGGAGAAACTATTTCACTTTAAATGGGAATCCTCTGAAATGACTGAGGTCCAAAAAAGATATTACAGCCTTATCCAGATGGAAACCCCAAGCCCATCTGCTGTTCTACCCATCCTTCCTGCCTTTTTACATGCCTTCTCCTCAGTATCTCTTAACCCAGACTCCCAACCCCCTGCACCACGCAGACCAGACAGACTTTACAAGGCGCCTGACACTGCTAAGCACCTGCTTAAGTGTCCACCTGCTGACCCAGCCACAATATCTATATTTACGGACAAGGCCTCCAAGCTCCTGCCTGATGACAAAGAGAGCAAGACGATGGAATGTCTGGGTAAAAGATCTGTACCTCTGCTACTTTGTCCTTCAGAGCTACAAATTATCAAATTCATATGGCCAAGTATGACTTATCCCTTCTTGAATCTGCCTCCAAACACCTAGCAGATATTCTAGACTGCCCTGCCAAAGCATCACTGTCCTCCCTCCTGGCCCTTTCTTCCCATGATGTTCATCGTGCATACAGCTGCAGTCATAACAGATGGGTTTTCCTGCCGTCAGGCAGGTCCTCGGTCGGCCGAATTCCAAAGTCTAGGTCCGGCGTCGGTTGTCGTCGCTTCTTCCCTGACGTCAGTGCGACAGGGGTATAAAAGAACCAGCCAACGCCATTTTCTCCAGTCTTTCTTGCCGCGTGGTGCCCGAAGCAGAAGCCGTTCGCAAGTGCCGGTCGGCCAGCTCCTGAGATTACGAATATCTGCAACCGAAGTCTTCTTGAAAGCTAAGTACCCCGTTGGGGAAACTTTTCTTGCCTCAGACCGATGTCAGACAAAGTTAATAATTGTATTTCATGTGGGAAGCAAATACCGCATAAGGATTTTCATTCCCTCTGCATTCCTTGCTTAGGCCCAGACCACGACGTCTCGGCCTGTCGTTTTTGTGCTACATTCAACAAACGCACCATTAAGCGTCGGGCGGAGTTCGCCCAGCACTTTTTTGGCAAAAAATTTAACTACATAATGTCGTCGGATACTCCGACTCCAGTTTTGACTAAAAGACGCAAAGATAAGGACCGACACACGAGGTCCGCGGCCTCTACCGACACCACGCCAAAGCTGACTACAGGTGGTCCGGTTCTCAGCGAGGCGCCTACGCAGCCCCTGACTACCGACGACACTTCATTGGCGGTGTCTTCTGTACCCGAGGTCGCAGGCTCTTCGGCCCATACCCCGACTACAGATACTGAAGCCACTCTTGGCGGTGAAACTCAGAGTTTAGACAGGTCTGCCTCCTCTCAAGGTGTCTTCAGGCCTTCCTCTTCTTTTTCCATCAAGGCTTTCACTAAGTCTAAGACAGCCATGCATTCTAAAAAACAAACCCCACAGGGCCCTTCTCAAGGCCCCATGCCTAAAAAGCAGATACTCAAAATGGCTGAGGACTTAATTACGCTTATCAGGGGTTCTCAAACCCCCCCCCCCCCGGAAAAAAGGCCCAGAGTGGAGGAAGAATCCCCCTCCTTGGACCAGGCCTCCATTATTTCAGAACATTCTGATGACCAGGAACATTCATACTCCCCTTTTGAAGATTCTGATGCAGAGGAGTCCATTCCTTCTGTCTCCCCCCCTGAGGATTACTCTTTTGGGGAAACCTTGCATACCTTGAGGGAACACTTCCATTGGGAAGGCCAAAAGTACTCAGACTCCAAGAAAAGGCTTAGGGATTTTCTCTTGCTCCCTCAGCACAGGCCTCTATCTATACCTCCTGTCTTAGATATCCTTGATGATGTATATTCTGAGTCCTGCCTCAACCCAGATTCTTTGCCTCCAGCTCCAGTCAAGCCTGACAGGTATTACCGGGTTCCTGACTCACACCAATTCCTATACAAAAGCCATGCGGCTGACCCAGAAACTATCTCACAGGGCCCCAAGGGAATTAAGGCCTCCACTGCTAAAAATCCATTACCTTCAGAGAGGGATTCCAGAGCTTTAGAAAGGTGGGGGAAAAAGGTGTACACCTTGGCCACCTTATCCATGAGGGCATTAAGCTGCCAGTTCCATATGTTGAAGTACCAACAGTTTCTGCTATCACAGTTGAGAAGCAAAATGTCACAACCTGAACAACCAGATTTGAAGGAGTTGCAGGATTTGATGCATAGCGCAGAGCAAGTAGGTAAACATACCTTGCAATGTGGTTTTGATGCTTTAGAAGCCTCATGTAGAGCTGCTGTTACAGGATCAGTCATACGTAGACATGCTTGGCTTAAAGAGCAAACCTTACCAGATCATGTCAAAGCTAAATTACTGGATGCACCTCTGAAAAAAGTTGTATTGTTTGGTGTTAAAGCTGAGGAGGCATTAAAGAAAATGGAGGAAAAGGCAAAATCAATGCAAACAGTGAAAGATTTCCTACAGGTACAACCTCCACGTTTCAGTAGAAATTGGCCTTCAAAAAATTGGTCCTTTCCAGCCACGGACAGACCCCAAAGAGGTAGATACAGGTGCCCGAGGGGTAGAGGGCAATCTCAAGGATCGTTTAGAGGCAGACAATGGCAAGCACCTACCCAAAGAGGTAGTGAGGATAGTTCACAGCCATTCAGAAAGCAGAACCAATGACTTTCTCCTTTGCATGCCAAGCAAGGCTCAAATGGCAGCACCTTTAGGTGCGAAACTGGCACTATTTTCAAAAAATTGGCATATTGTCACAAGACAAATGGATCCTGGACATTATAGACAGAGGCTACAGATTCCACTTTCACACCCTTCCAAAAATGAGAGGCATGCCAAACCTGCCACACAATCAATGGGCAGAGGCACAAAAACAAATTTCAGATCTCATGGACATGAAAGCTATTCAAGAGGTACCTGCACAAGAACAGGGTCAAGGTTTTTATTCCAGACTATTCCTGGTACCAAGGAAAGGCAAAGATTGGAGACCTATTTTGGACCTATCCATCCTAAACACTTTCTTACTCGTGCCAAAATTCAAGATGCTCACATTACAGCAGCTTCTTCCCATGCTGGGCAAGGAGTCTTGGCTGGTAACATTGGACCTCAAGGAGGCATACCTGCATGTCCCAATCAGACAAGATTGCAGAAGATACCTCAGATTTCTTGCAGGTTCAACACATTATCAATTCTCTGCATTGCCCTTTGGCTTATCTACTGCGCCCAGAGTGTTCACGAAATGCCTGGCATCAGTAATTGCCTACTGCAGACTTCAAGGGATACAAATATACCCATATTTGGACGACTGCCTGATCCAAGCGGACAGCAAGCACATACTTCTGAAACATCTGGCTTTTGTAATAAGGTTGTTGAATTCCCTGGGATATACAGTCAACAAAAAGAAATCAAGGCTACTACCATCTCAAACAATAATTTTCCTGGGTGCCAACTTGGATACAAACACCCAGATGGCCTACCTCACGCCAGAGAAACAAGGGCAACTAACTCAATACTTCAGAAAAATGGCAACTTTCACCAGGCTTGACTGCAAGGAAAATCCTGCAGGCTCTGGGATTCATGGCATCTTGCATCCTACTAATCCCATGTGCAAAGCTGCATATGAGGAAACTTCAATGGTACCTGAAAAACCTATGGTCTCAGCACAGCCACAGCTTGGAAACAATAATACCACTAATTCCATGTCTTCAAAAGGAATTTCTGTGGTGGGCTCAAGCATGCCAAAGAAACACAGGTCTCCCATTCTGCAAGCCTCAAGCAAGTCAAATCATCACAACAGATGCCTCGGACTACGCCTGGGGGGCGCACATGACAAATCGGTGCATTCAGGGCAGATGGTCCCAAAAGGAAAAGCACCTACACATCAATCAAAAGGAAATGCTAGCAGTAATAAATGCTATTATAGCTTTCAAAGACCTGCTGCATCCAGGCCAGCTATTAATAAGGACAGACAACACCACAGTAATGTGGTACATAAACAAACAGGGAGGAACCCATTCATACCCCCTATGCAGACTAGCCATGTCTCTTTGGAACATGGCTCTAGAATTGCAAATCGAGCTTCAAGCACAGTTCCTGCCAGGCAAGGAAAATACGCTGGCAGACAATCTAAGCAGAAATATGACAGATCCACACGAATGGAAGTTGCATCCTCAAGTTTTTTCAAAGATAATTCAAGCATGGGGAAGGCCAGACATAGATTGCCTCCCACAGAAATCACCAATTGGCAAAATTCTGCTCAAGGACCTTTCATCCACAGGCCTGGAAAGTGGACACACTCTCTTTCATTTTGACAACAATGACAGTTTATGCCTTTCCACCTCTTCCTCTGCTGCCCAAAGTTCTATTAAAAACCAGAGCAGACAGACCACAGATTATTCTCATTGCTCCAGACTGGCCAAGGCAACACTGGTACTCACTCCTGAAGAGCCTGACGCATTCCCCACCATGGATCCTGCCTCTAATGCCTCTTCTACTGACTCAGCACAACTTCAAAACTCTTCACAGTCAGCCGAAAACACTCAATCTAGCCGCATGGAAGATTCCTTAAAATCACAACAGACCCTACTCTCCAAGGAGGTACAGGATGTCATTTTGGAGGCCAGAAGACCTTCTACTAGAAAAGCCTACTCCGCCAAATGGAAATGGTTTTGTGCTTGGAATGAGAAAAAGGGCCAGAACACTGGAATACTGAATTTACCTCAAATATTACAGTACCTAGCTGAGATGCTAAGCAGTGGACTTTCATTCTCTTCCATCAAAATCTATGCCTCAGCCATTTCTGCAGAATACAACACTGATCCTCCTTTATTCTCTCACCCCCTCTTAAGACAGTTCCTCAGAGGGGCTAAGAATATTAAACCCCCAAGGAAACAACCAGTGCCTGCTTGGTATCTCAATTTCATTCTAGAGAAACTGACTTTGCCTCCTTTCGAGCCAGCTGCCTCAACAGAACTACAATATTTGTCCTGGAAAACAGCCTTCCTGCTGGCTATCACCTCAGCTCGCAGGGTTTCTGAACTACATGCCCTCATGGCTGTGCAACCTTTCATCATTTTCCATCAGGACAAAGTTTCCTTACGAACCAACCCTTCCTTTATGCCAAAGGTAGTATCCAGGGTAGCCTTAAATCAGGCTATCCACTTACCTACCTTTTACCCCAATCCTCAAAACAAAGGGGAGAGGCTACTACATTCTTTGGACATTCACAGGCAACTACGTTATTTGGACAGAACAAAGCCTTTCAGAAAATCCGAGCAACTCTTTGTGTCCTATGCTACAGGGGCTCAAGGGAAGCCTATTTCCAAACAGACAATCTCAAAATGGATAGCCCACTGCATACGCTTTTGTTGCTCTCTTCATGGTAAAACTGTACCTGCAGGCATAAGGTCTCACTCCACTAGGGCCACAGCTACCTCTGCAGCTTTCCTCAGGGGGGTTCCTACCAAAGATATTTTGGAAGCTGCCACTTTGAGTTCTGTGCATACTTTCTCCAAGCACTATCACCTGCCTTTATACTCCAAATCCAGAGCAGGTTTTGCCACTGCAGTTTTGCAGGGCATCCTGGCTCCTCCTAGTTCCACCTAGTGCCTACCACCCTTATTTTAGCTTTGGGATTCTACCCATCTGTTATGACTGCAGCTGTATGCACGATGAACATAGTACAGTTTTGTACCTACCATAAATGTAGATGTTCGAGTGCTAATACAGCTGCAGTCCAAGTTTCCTCCCTCCTTCCCTCTGGAACAGGCCTATGGCTAACACCTCCTCATACAACCTGATTGGGGTATTCTTTTATGGTGTATTTGCTTGCAACTACTGTTTTTTGATTATACTGCATTGCATTATTGCATAGATTTATGTATTGCCTTCCTTCTGGGGCACCTGACATCTGGGGCAAGAAAAACTGAAGAAAATGGCGTCGGCTGGTTCTTTTATACCCCTGTCGCACTGACGTCAGGGAAGAAGCGACGACAACCGACGCCGGACCTAGACTTTGGAATTCGGCCGACCGAGGACCCGCCTGACGGCAGGAAAACCCATCTGTTATGACTGCAGCTGTATTAGCACTCGAACATCTACATTTATGGTAGGTACAAAACTGTACTTTACCAGACATTCTGTAAAGTGTAGTTACAATTCTGCTGAATCCTCACCCAGGTCAGCAGCATCAGCTTCTACCTTACATAGATACTCCTGGCTTTGCCTACAACCACTGCCTGATGATTTTAGGGCAAAGGTTATGGATGCTCCCCCTGGACAATATTGCGTTATTTGGCTCCAAGATAGCTGACCTTTTCAAATCCCTTCAGCAAAAAGAAAAAGAAATGCAGGACCTGAAACATTTGCTGTTTTCTCACATACCTAAGTTCCAGAGAAACTATCCTGCTAAAACCCAGTTGATCAGGAAGCATTCTCATCCTGCTGCTCCTTCAAGGCCTAGAAAGCCTACTAGAAAACTCCTTCCTACAGCTGGAGCACCTTCCTCTTCTAGCCAGAGACTGCCCTATCCAGACAGGGTTGGTAGCATTTGACTACCTGCCACCCTTACTGCCGCCACCCCCTCCTTCTGTACCACTGTCGGCTTGACTCTCTCACTGCCTCCCTGTATGGACCAAGCTCACCTCAGACAAGTGGGTCCTGTCCATACTACAAAACAATTACTTCATGTTTTGAATCTCCTCTCCAAAAAGGAGAGGCATCTTGCAACCACCTTCTCAACAATTGCACTTCATGCAGCCAGTCCTCCAGACCTTACAGCGCAGGGCACCATCAAAACAGTCTCCCCAGCTGCAAAGGGAAGAGGACTCTATTCCAGGATCTTCCTGGTCCCCAGGAAGGAACGGACCTTGGAGACCTATATTAGACCTCTCCCACCTCAACCCTTTCTTAAAGGTCCCTACCTTCAGAATTCTGACCCTCCCAGGCCTATTTCCCCTCCTGATCTACCAAAGGTTCATGGCAACATTAGATGTAAAGGATGCCTGCCTCCACATCCCAGTAAAACCTACCCACAGGAAATACCTGAGGTTCTTGGTGGGTTCTTCGCACTTACAATTCTCTGCCTTGCCTTTTGAACTCTCCACTGCACTCAGTCTTCACAAAATGCTTGGCCCCAGTAATTGCCTTTTGCAGAACAAAGGGAATACAAATATTCCCTTACCTAGATGACATGTTGATCCAGGCTGCCAGCCAAGAGACCCTCCAGCTACACATACACGTGGTAGTGGCTCTTCTGCAAAATTTTCCAAAATCCCAGCTACAACCAACCCAAGACATTGTCTTCCTTGGGTGCAGAATATGCTCAGACCTCATGGTAGCATACCTACCACCCCCCAAAGTTGGCTCCTTGACGGAATATCTTCTTCTGGTCCTTCACTCCACAGAGTTGACAGCAAGTCAGTACTTCAGATTGTTGGGCTACATGGCAGCCACCATCCCCATGCTACCCCTTGCAAGAATGCGTATGAGAAAGTTATAATGGTATCCTCAGTCATTCTGGACACAGCACTCCCACCCTCTGGAGCACAGGGTGCCTCTTTGCCTGAAAAAGAAAATTCAGTGGTGGTTGAAACAGGTGAACCACAATCCAGGCCTCCCCCTCCAACCACCTCAGCCCACACAGGTCATGTACACAGATGCCTCAGACTTGGGCTGGGGAGCAACTCTGGGCAATCAAACGCTGCATGACCTGTGGCCAAAACCTCATGAATTGGAACACATCATCTCTCTCGAGATGAGGGCAATTCTTCTAGCCCTCCAGGCCTTTCAACCTTTCCTCCAACAGGGGCCTCTGAAGATATACACAGACAACACCACTGTGCTGTGGTATCTCAACAAACTGGGAGGGACCAGGTCTTACCTGCTCTGCAGACTAGCCCTTCTGGTATGGGAATTTGCCACCTCACAGGGAATCACCCTACAAACGGTTTATAATTCCCTCTGTCCACAATGCCCAGGCAGATTACTTGAGCAGAACCATCGCAAACTACGAATGGAT
Source organism: Protopterus annectens (assembly GCF_019279795.1). Lineage (NCBI taxonomy): Eukaryota > Metazoa > Chordata > Ceratodontiformes > Protopteridae > Protopterus > Protopterus annectens. The sequence goes on along the minus strand of NC_056748.1, from coordinate 149,316,066 downwards.
GCTTCACAGAGATGCCTTCTTGGATCTGGTCCACAGGTGGGGTACACCTCAGATAGACCTTTTTGCCTCCTCCATCAACAGGCAACTTCCTGGTTTCTGCACCAGTACACCAGAACCCCAGGCACTGGCCAGAGATGCCTTCTGAGTCTCCTTGAAGGGGAGATATCTGTATGCTTGCTACCCTTCCCACTCATTCAGAAAGTCCTAAAATACAGCAGGACACTCCAAAAATCTTGTTGGTGACCCCCCTACTGGCCCAGACAGCACTGGTTCCCCTTACTTCTGCACTTGTCCAAGGGCAGTCACCACAAGTTACCCCCCAGAATGGACCTGCTCACACAACACAAGGGATCACTGATTCACCCACAGTGGCAACTTCTATACCTCACCCTGTGGCTGATAGGATTCTGATTCCCTTCCAACACCTTTACAACGAGGACATGCTCAATATCTTGCAGGAGGCCAGGAAACCAAATACAAGAAAATCCTACCTTTCTAAGTGGAAAAGATTCACTTCTTGGAGTCGCAAAAGGCAACTGGACCCGCTTTCTAGCGAGCCACCTATAGTCCTGTCTTACCTGTGTGACTTATTGGAGACTGGCTTGGCTTACTCTTCCATCAACACTCATCTGTCTGCAATTTCAACATGCCTTCCTCTGGACTCCCCCTTTAACATCTAGGCTTCCTTCTGAACTTTTTCTTAAGGAAGTACTCCACCTCAGACCTCCAAGGAAATCGTGCCTTCCTTCTTGGTATCTTAACTATGTGCTTGAAAAGCTTATGCTCCTTCCCTTTGAGCCAGCAGACAAAGCCTCCTTAAAACATTGCACGTGGAAAACTGTACTGCTAGTAGCCCTGACCTCGGCTAGAAGAGTATCAGAACTACAAACCCTTAGGGGTACCCCCCCTTTCTACTTTTTCTCAAGGATAGGGTTACCCTTAGAACTAACTCGTACTTAGAACTAACTCATACTTCAAGCCCAAGGTGGTGAATGACCTGTCCCTTAACCAGGCCATACACTTGCCTGTTTTTTTTTCCCCAACCCACAGGGGGACAGTGAGGAGGATACTGCACTCCCTAGATGTGCATAGACAGATCAGGTTTTACCTGCATAAAACAAAGACCATCAGACAGATGGACCAACTCTTTGTATCCTTCCACCCTAGAGCAATGGGGAAGGCAGTGTCAAGCAGACCATATCTACTTGGCAAGACCATTACCTTCTGTAACCAATTTTATGGGAAATCCCTGCAAGGGGCAGTTAAAGCACATTCCACCAGAGCCATGGCTTCCTCAAGAGCCTTCTTTAAAGGCCTGGATACCTCCACTATCCTAGAGGCAGCTACTTGGTCTTCTGTTCACATCCTCACCAAATACTACAAACTTGATCACATTTCTAGATCCAGGGCAGGTTTTGCCAGGGCTATCCTTCACGGATTCCTGGAATCTGCCTCTAGATCTCCCCCTAATCACATTGAGCTTTGACACTCACCCATATGTTGAATACTGCAATAATGGAATAGAAGGACATAGAAAAGTTGTGTAAAATCTTGCTATAACCATAGATGTCCTTTTCTTACATGTTGCAGTATTCCTTCCCACCCACTTTCCTTTTCTGTTAGGCTACCTTTCTCTATCTGGGTGGCACTGGACTGGCATTGCCCTTATTAGGACTGGCTCCGACTGGGGCTTTCAGTTCTGAAGGCTGGTGCATGACGACATCACCATGGACCCGAGATTGTATCCACAGCATAGGAGATCCTTTTGAGGAACAATGACCTCACTAGATCTGGATGTGAAATCCTTCATGATCACTTTTATGGCCCACATTCCCTCGGCCAAGTCAGATGTCACACGCACCCAAGAGGAACTGAAAACTTTTGTATACTGGCCATGCGTACGTGAGACAAGAAGAGTAAACCCATATGCAGAATACTGCAACATGGAAGAGAAAGACCTCTATGGATGTTCTTCGTGTTTCACTGTTGTAGTCATCACATTTCAGTTATCTGCCTGCAGGTAACCCTCAGCCAGCCTGAATACCAGAGTCTTCGGATTTCTGCGTCAGATGCTGTCTCTTCTTGCATGACGTCAGGTCGTTGGGGGTATAAAACATGCAGCTGACGCCGTTACATCAGTCTTTCTTGCCGTGCGGTGCTCGAAACAGAAGCAGTTTGCAAGTGCTGGTCGTCCGACTCTCTTGAAATTTTCGCTTTTGAGTTTCAGACCCGACGGCTTCAACAAAAGTTAAGTACCCCGTTGGGGATGCTTTTCTTGCTCTAACCGATGTCAGTAAAAGTTAACAATTGTCTTACCTGTGGAAAGCAAATCCCTCATAGAGATTTTCATTCTCACTGCAGCCCCTGCTTAGGCCCAGACCACTATGTCCCTCGTTGTCGGTTTTGTGCCTTATTCAACGCCCGAACTATCTGTCGTTGGGCTATTTTTGCAGCTAATTATTTTCGTACTCATTCTGTGTACTCCAAAATGGCTTCGTCAAGCCATCCAACTACCGATCTTCCGCAAAAACGTGAGGATAAAGACAGAGACCACATAGGTCAAAAACTGCCGACGATGCTACCGTTAAGCTAGTCGCCAGTCCACCGGTTTCTCAGTGAGGTGCTTTCGCAGCCCGATACCCGCTACTTCTGATTCGCAGGCCTCTACTGAGACCCATTCGGAGTCCGCTATGCCGTGAGATGCTTCTTCGACTATGGAACCTGCAGATGTCTCTACCTTGGATGGGTCCGGAGCTGCTGTGCAGGCACCGGCTTCTGAGGGTGTATTCAGGCCTACAGACATTCATATTAAACCGACGCCATCATTTTCATCCAGGCCTAAGACCACGCCTAGAAAACCAACGACTAAACTGCAGGCCCAGACCCATATGCCTAAAAAACAAATGCTTAGAATGGCTGAAGACCTCATTACCTTGATTAGGGGAAGCCAGCCTTCCCCCTCTAAGAGACCTAGAACTGAATTTCTTTCTGATTCTTTTGATCAGGAATCTGATATCTCTGCTCCTTCAGATTACCAGGATTTGCCCTTATCTACTTATGAGGATTCTGATGCAGAGGATTCCATTCCCTCTGCTTCCCCTCCAAAAGATTTTTCTTTTGGTGAAACCTTGCTCACTCTTAGGGAACATTTCTGCCGGGAAAGCCAGGATTTCTCTGACTCCAAAAAGAGGCTTAGGGAATTCTTTCTCCTACCTCAACTCGGGCCTTTTAGCTATCCCTCCTGTTCTGGAAATTGTAGATGATGCTTTCTTGGAATCTAGCCTTTCCCCAGACACTTTACCTCCAGCTCCCAGAAAACCTGACAGGTATTACAGAGTACCTGACTCTCACAAGTTCCTCTTCAAGAATCCTTCTGTGGATCCAGAGACCATTTCCCAAGGACCAAAAGGCATTAAGGCTACTGCTGCCAAAAATCCTACCCCTTCTGATAGAGATTCTAGAGCCTTAGACAGATTGGGTAAGAAGGTATGCACTTCGGCTACTTTGGCCATCAGGACTTTAAATTGCCAATTTCGTATGTTAAAGTATCAGCAGCATGTTATGGGGTTACTTAAACAGAAATTGATGTTGATTCCTGACTGTACTGAACACAAAGAATTACAGGATTTAATGCATTCTGCAGAACAAGTTGGTAAACATACTTTGCAATGTGGTTTTTAAGCTTCTTGCAGGGCTGCTGTCACTGGGTCTAGGCATGCTTAGCTTAAGGAACAAAACTTGCCAGGTCATGTAAAAGCTAAATTACTGGATGGATTACTCCCTTAAACCGAGACCGCCTTTTTGGCAACAAAGCAGAGGAAGTCATCAAAAGGATGAAGGAAAAAGCTCAATCTATGCAAACTGTTAATGATTTCCTACAAGTACAGCCTCCCAGATTCAGTAGGCATTGGCCTTCTAAGAACTGGTCCTTTTCAATCCAAACCCAGGAGCAGCAGACCACCTAGGCTACAGTCTCAGGCTTTGCTCAGACCTAAGCAGTGGGGGCTCCCACATCCAAAGCAGGGAATAGTAAGCCACCCCCCTACGGAAAAATGTCACAATGACTTAACCTTACCCCTTCCAAGCCCTGCTCTACTACCTGCTCCCTTAGGAGGAAAGCTCACCCTGCATGTAAAAAGCTGGGAACTCATTACCCAGGACAAATGGGTTTTGAACATAGTTCCCCGAGGATACCGATTCCACTTCCACACCCTGCCAACTCCAAATGGTTGGCCAGACCTACCCCCAAATCAATGGGCGGAGGCCCAACAGCAGGTTCTCTCTCTCCTCAGTATCAGGGCTGTTCAGCCTGTCCCAGCAGAACAAAGGGGACAAGGCTTTTATTCAAGACATTTTTTTCTGGTACCCAGAAAAGACTATTCCTGGCGTCCTATCATGGACCTCTCTATTCTCAACACTTGTCTGGTAGTTCCAAAATTCAAAATGCTAACTCTGCAACAGCTTCTTCCCATGCTAGCCAAGGATGCCTGGATGGCAACCCTAGACTTAAAGGAAGCTTACCTGCACATCCCAATAAGGGAATCTTGCAGGAATTACCTGTGCTTCAGGGCAGGCTCCATGCACTGTCAGTTCTCTGCACTTTCCTTTGGCTTATCTACTGCGCCCAGGGTATTCACAAAGTGCCTAGCTCCAGCCATTGCATTTTGTAGGCAGGGAAATATTCAGATTTACCCATATTTGGATGATTGTCTGATTCAGGCAGAAAACCAGGACTTGCTATTACAACACCTGGCATTCATAAAGAAACTTCTGACCTTACTGAGGTACACCATCAATGAAAAGAAATCTCACCTAGTACCCTGCCAACAGATTGTATTCCTGGGAGCAAGCTTGAACACAACTTTCCAGATGGCATTCCTCACTCCAGAGAAACGAGTTTACTTGACAACCTACTTCAAACTATTGGCCACAAAACCCCAGCTATCTGCAAGGAAAATACTGCAAGCCCTGGGTTTCATGGCCTCTTGCATTTTACTAATTCCATATGCAAGACTGCATATGAGGAAACTCCAATGGTATCTAAATAGCCTATGGTCAACATTCTCAGGACCTGGAAACAATGTTTCCTATCATTCCTTGTATCAAGACAGAGTTCCTTTGGTGGGCAGAGGCCTGCTACCTCAACAAGGGACTCCCTTTCAATCTACCCCCTTCCACCCAAACCCTAACAGACGCATTAGACTATGCATGGGGGGTTCACAGGGCAGTGCATTCAGGGCAAATGGAACCAGAGTCAGATGCACCTGTATATCAATCAAAAAGAAATGTTAGCTGTACAGAATGCTCTGACAGCCTTCAAAGACCGTATTCTTCCAGGGCAACTATAGGTAAAGACGGACAACACCACAGTTATGTGGTACATTAACAAGCAGGGGGAACCCACTCATACCCTCTCTGCAGACTAGCCATGGCTCTGTGGAACACAGCCTTGAGCTACCAAGTACACCTACAAGCTCAATTCCTGCCAGTCATACTAAATTCACTGACAGAGGACTTGAGCAAAAACCTCATGGACCCACACGAATGGAAACAAAGCCAAAATATTTAACCTCTTGAGGAACAAATGGGGGACTCCAGAGATGAACCTGTTTGGCTCCCCCACAGAACTACCAATTGAACAAATTCTGCACAAGAACTCCCCAGAGCCAAGTTTGGAAAGTGGATGCCCTGTCCTTCACCTGGGAAAACCTCTCACTGTATGCCTTTTCCCCACTGCCTTTCCTCTCGAAGGTTCTATTAAAGATCAAACAGACAAGCCAAGGACAATACTGATTGTACTGGACTGGCCATGCCAGCACTGTTACCCCCTTTTGCACAGTATGGCACTGCTACAACCATGGCACCTGCCTCAGACCCCTTCCCTGCTGTCCCAGCAGGCGGGCCAGATTCTGCACCCTCAACTTCAAACCCTGAACCTTGCAGCTTGGCTAATTCCTTGAGCTCTCCCTTAGCATCCTTCAGTAAGCAGGTACTGGGTGTCATTCTGGAGGCAAGGAGGCCTAGTACTAGAAAATCCTACGCGGAAAAGTGGAAAAAATACTGTTCCTGGAGCGTCGCTCAGGGGATGAGCACAATAGTGCCCAGTTTACCTCAGGATTCTACAGTACTTAACAGAAATGCTCCACCGGGGCCTATCCTTCTAGTCAATTAAAATTCATGCCTCTGCCATTTCAGCACATTATAATACAGAGCCACCCCTTTTCTCTCAACCCTTGCTAAAGCAATTCCTTAGAGGGGCCAAAACTTTGACCCCCCCCCAGGAGAGCTTCTACTCCAGCCTGGGACCTTAATTTTGTATTGGAAAAGCTCACCCCCCCCCCTCGCTTTGAGCCAGCTGCAACAGCAGAGTTGAAATTCCTTTCTTGGAAAACAGCCTTCCTTCTAACCATCACTTCAACAAGAAGATTGTCTGAATTACAAGCCCTCATGGCAGTGGAACCCTTCATTATCTTCCATGCGGACAGGGTTTCCCTCGGGACTAATCCTTTCTTTATGCCCAAGGTGGTGTCTAGCTTGGCTCTAAATCAGTCCATTCATTGGCCTACTTTTTTCCCTAATCCACAAAACAAAGGGGAACGAATATTGCACTCTCTGAACGTGCACAGACAACTTAGATTTTATTTGGACAGGACTAAGCCGCTCAGAAAATCTGAACAGCTGCTAGATGGCTTTGTTGCAGGGGCAGAGGGAAAGGCTATTTCAAAGCAAACCATTTCCAAATGGATAGCACATTGCATTAATTTCTGCTACAAGCACCATGGAAAACCTACCCCACAGGGGATAAGATCACATTCCACCAGGGTCACATCTACCTCTGCAGCCTTTCTCAGAGGAATCCCTACCAGGGACATCCTAGAAGCTGCTACCTGGAGCTCTGTACATACCTTCACCAAGCATTACCACATGCCTTTTTTTCTAAATCCAGGGCTGGTTTTGCCACTGCAGTCTTGCAGGGCTTAGTAGCTGGCCCTAATGCTCTTTAAATTCCTCCTCCCTTCCTTAGCTTTGGGAATCAACCCAAGTATGATGACTGCAACAGTGAAACACGAAGAACAGTGCACTTAAAATAAATGTAGATGTTCGAGTATATTGACTATTGCAGTCCTGGTTACCCTCTCTCCAGCCCCCTGACTTCTCTTGGATCTGCCTTTCCTTGTCTGGTATATTTAAGTTTTCTGCTGTATTTGCTTTTTGTTGGAGGTGTGCCATAACATATAATTGCTTCCCATTGTGGGGGCACCTGACATCTGGGGCAAGAAAAACTGATGTAATGGCGTCAGCTGCATGTTTTATACACTCCTGACGACCTGACGTCATGGAAGAGGAGACAGCATGTGACGCAGAAATCCGAAGACTCTGGTATTCAGGCTGGATGGCGTCTACCTGCAGGCATATAACCCAAATGTGATGACTGCAGCAGTGAATACACTCGAACATCTACATTTATGGTAAGTGTACACAAATGTACTTCATGGTAAGATTTTACACAACTTTTCTTTTTTTTACCATGAAGTAATACTGTCTTGAAAATGAGGTATTGCTTGGCACACTGACATGCTTCTCACAAAGTTATTTAACAAAATATGAAATAAATTATAATTTGTATAACCTATGTCCTAAACAAACTTTGATATCTATACCAGGTGTACAGCATACAGACACAGTTATTTTACCATGTTGTAACTATTAATACTGTCTTCAAAATGAGGTATTACTTGGTACATTGACATGCTCCTTGCAGTTATTTAACAAAATATGAAATAATTCATAATTTCTATAACCTACGTCCTAAACAAACTTTGATATCTATACATGTATACAGCATACAGACACAGTTCTTTTACCATGTTGTAACTATTAATACTGTCTTCAAATTGAGATATTACTTAGCACATTGACATGCTCCCTTGCAAAGTTATTAACCAAAATATGAAAAAAAAATTATAATTTCCATAATGTAAGCCCTAAACAAACTGATATATGTACAAGTCTTCAGCGCACAGTTCTTTTACCATGTTGTAAGGACTTACACTGTCTTCAGAATGAGGTATTACTTAGCACGTTCACATCTTTCCTTAGCAAAGTCATTTCACTAAAATATGACAAAAAAAAATCATAATTTTCATAACATTAGTTGTACGTAGTGAAACTGGCTTCAAAATGAAGTATTACTTAGTACATTGACAACTTTCCTAGCAAAGTTATTTACTAAAATATGAAAAAATGTCATAACTCTCATCACCTAAGTCCTAAACAAACTGTGATATCTGTACATGTGTGTAGCCCACGGGCACAGCTGTTCATCGTGTTTCACTGTTGCAGTCATTACTCTTGGGTTATCCTGCTGGCAGGCTACCCGCAGTCGGCCAGAATTCCAAAGTCTAGGTCCGGCGTCGGTTGCTGTCGCTTCTTCCCTGACGTCAGTGCACCAGGGGTATAAAAGATGCAGCCGACGCCATTTTCTTCAGTCTTTCTTGCCGTGCGGTGCCCGAAGCAAAAGCAGTTCGCAAGTGCCGGTCGGCCGACTCCTGAGATTTTCACAGACTAATTTCAGATCCAAAGTCTTCATTAAAGCTAAGTACCCCATTGGGGAAATTTTTTTTCTTGCTCCAGACCGATGTCAGAAAAAGTTAACAGTTTTATTTCTTGTGGGAAGCAAATACCTCATAAGGATTATCATTCTTACTGTATTCCTTGCCTAGGCCCTGATTATAACATTGCTAGCTGTCGGTTTTGTGCTAGATTTAACCAAACGCACTATTAAGCATCGGTTTGATTTTGCTTATCATTACTTTGGCTGAAAATTCAATTACATAATGCCGTCGGAACAGCCGATGACCGGAGTTTCTAAAAAACCAAGGGAAAAAAGGGCAGACATCTGAGATCCAAAACCGACAACGAGGCTTCCGCTAAGCCAGTCGCCGGTTCGCCAGTTCTCAGTGAGGTGCTTTCACAGCCCCTGACGCCCACTACCTCAGAGCCACAGGCCGCTGACGACTCCCACGTGGAGCCAGCTAGGCCTCTGGATACTCAAAGTATTGGACACTCGGAATTCATTCCCTCAGATGGGTCCAGAGCCGCTGAGCAGGCATCGGCTTCTGAGGGTGTTTTCAGACCTACACAGCTATATGTAAAGCCTACTTCAGCTTCAAAAGCAAAGATTACAGCAGCTTTAAAGACAAAGAAACAAGTACAGCATTCTCCAGGACAGACTTCCATGCCTAAGAAACAGATACTGAAAATGGCCAAAGATCTAATTACCTTGATCTCAGGGGTTCCCATCCCCCTCCTGACAAGAGGCCTAGGCAAGAGACAGACTATGACTCTTCAGATCAGGTTTCCATTTCCTCTGACTCCTCTTCTGTACATGAATACTCTCTTCCTCCCTATGAGGATTATGATGCTGAAGAATCCATTCCTTCAGCCTCTCCTCCTGAAGATTATTCTTTTGGGGAAACCCTGCATACCATGAGGGAGCACTTCCACTGGGAGAGCCAAGATTACTCAGAATCAAAGAAAAGGCTTAGAGATTTTCTTTTACTTCCTCAGCACAAGCCTCTTGTTATTCCCCCTGTGCTAGACATTGTAGATGATGTATTTTCAGAGTCCGGCCTTTCTCCAGACTCCTTACCCTCCAGCTCCTGTTAAACCAGACAGATACTACAGAGTTCCTGATTCACATAAATTTGTTTATAAAAACCTTGCTGCTGACCCAGAAACTATTTCTCAGGGTCCCAAGGGGGTTAAGGCCGCTACTGCAAAAAAACTTGTCCCTTCTGACAGGGATTCAAGGGCACTAGACAGATGGGGGGAAAAGGTTTACACTTCTGCTACTTTAGCTGTGAGGGCTTTAAATTGTCAATTTCATATGATTAAATATCAGCAATGCTTAATGTCACTGTTAAAACAGAAAATGTTGACTAATTCTGATTGTACAGAAAATAAGGAAATACATGATTTATTGCATGCAACTGAACAACTGGGAAAGCATACATTGCAATGTGGTTTTGATTCTCTGGAGGCCTCCTGCAGGGCCGCAGGTAGGGGTTCTGTCATTAGGAGGCATGCTTGGTTAAAGGAACAAAATCTGCCTGATCATGTTAAAGCAAAATTAGATGCTCCATTACAGCTTGGTACTTTATTTGGTGTTAAAGCAGAGGAGGTTTTGAAGAAAATGGAGGACAAAGCGAAATCTATGCAAACAGTAAAGGATTTCTTACAGGTTCAGCCACCAAAATTTAGCAGGAACTGGCCTACAAAGAATTGGTCCCTTCCAGTGTCAGACAGATGTCCCAGAGGCAGATCCCAGCCCCAGGGCTCATACAGGCCTAAACAGTGGGGCGCTTCTACCTCCAAAAGTGGAGAAGACAAAGCACAGCCATACAGGAAACAGTCCCAATGACTTGCCTCTGCCAGCACCAAGCACTTATCTTCTTGCAGCCCCCTTAGGGGGAAAACTAGCACTTTTCTCTCAAAATTGGCACATGATCACCCAGGACAAATGGATATTGAATATAGTGTCCCAGGGCTACAGGTTTCACTTTCACACCCTGCCAAAGGCAAAAGGTATGCCAAACCTGCCACACAATCAATGGGCAGAGGCGCAAAAACAAGTTTCGTCCCTTATGCAAATTAGGGACATTCAGCAAGTACCACAGCAAGAGCAGGGACAAGGATTTTACTCGAGACTTTTCTTGGTTCCCAGAAAGGACAAAGCCTGGAGACCAATACTGGACCTGTCTTTTCTAAACACATTTCTAGATGTTCCAAAATTCAAAATGTTAACTCTGCAGCAGCTTCTGCCCATGCTGGGCAAGAAGGCTTGGCTTGCAACTTTGGACCTAAAAGAGGCATACCTGCATATACCAATCAGACAATCTTGCAGAAGATACCTCAGATTCATAGCTGGCTCAACGCACTACCAATTCTCTGCACTGCCCTTTGGCTTATCTACTGCGCCAAGGGTCTTCACAAAATGCCTGGCACCAGTAATTGCATTTTGCAGACAGAGGAATTCAAATTTATCCTTACTTGGATGACTGCCTTATACAAGCTGAGAACAAGGACACTCTACTAAAGCATCTGGCATTCGTAAAAAGATTATTAATTTGCCTGGGGTACACAGTAAACGAAAAGAAATCAAAACTAGTACCCTCTCAAGAGATAATATTCCTGGGTGCAAGCTTAAATACAACTGCCCAGATGGCTTATCTCACGGCAGACAAACAAAGGCAACTAACTTCTTACTTCAAAATGTTGGCAACAAAGACCCAGTTATCTGCAAGAAAAATTCTGCAGGCCTTGGGCTTCATGGCATCCTGCATTCTGCTAATTCCATATGCTAGACTGCATATGAGGAAACTTCAATGGTACCTAAAAAGTGTTTGGACTCAACATTGTCAAAGCCTGGAAGCATTAATCACCCTCATTCCTTGCCTGCAACAGGAGTTTCGATGGTGGGCTCATGCCTGTTACCTCAACAAGGGACAGCCATTCACTCTACTCACAGCCAGGCAGTCAATAACAACAAATGCATCAGATTATGCCTGGGGAGCACACATGGCAGGAAAATGTATTCAGGGCACATGGTCCACAAGCCAAATGCATCTACATATCAATCAAAAAGAGATGCTAGCTGTTCAGAATGCCCTGACAGCTTTCAAGGATCTTCTCCATCCAGGACAACTACTGATAAGGACGGACTATACTACAGTCATGTGGTACATAAACAAGCAGGGAGGCACACATTCCTACCCCCCTCTGCAGACAAGCCATGACTTTGTGGAACACAGCATTGACTTATCAAGTACACCTGCAAGCACAATTCGTGCCGGGAAAGAACAATACTCTGGCAGACGAGCTAAGCAAAAACCTTACGGATCCCCACGAGTGGAAACTGGATCCACAAGTCTTTAGCAGGATAACAAAGGAATGGGGATGCCCAGACATAGATCTATTTGCCGCCCCTCACAACTGCCAACTACAGAAATTCTGCACAAGGACTTATCACAAGCAAGCATGGAAAGTGGATGCTCTGTCATTCAGCTGGAAAAGTCTAACAGTATATGCCTTTCCTCCCCAAGGTACTCCTAAAGGTCAGACAAGAGAAGCCAAGAATTATTCTGATTGCCCCAGACTGGCCACACCAGCACTGGTACCCAATCCTAAAAGGCTGTCTCAAGGCCCAGCCTGGACATTGCCTCTAATTCCTCACTTACTGACCCAACGAAACAATCAGATTCTGCACAGCCAATTCAGGACCCTAAATCTGGCAGTATGGCTGATAATGTAACCATTCAAAGCGCACCTCTCTCTAAAGCAGTGATGGACGTTATTTTGGAGGCCAGGAGGCCCAGTACCAGAAAATCATATGCAGAAAAATGGAAAAGATTCTGTGCTTGGAACCAGGCACAAGGAATTGACATATCGGTACCAAACATTCCTCAGGTTTTACAATACCTAACTGAGATGCTGGACAAAGACCTATCCTTTTCATCAATTAAAATTCATGCCTCTGCCATTTCAGCTCATTACAATAGAGAACCTCCTATTTTTTCCCATCCATTGCTAAAGCAGTACCTCAGAGGGGCGAAAAACATAAGACCTCCAAGGAGAGCCCCAATACCTGCATGGGACCTCAATTATGTTTTGGAAAAACTCACACTGCTGCCTTTTGAGCCAGCCAATACAGCTGATATAAAGTTTTTGTCTTGGAAAACAGCTCTGCTCCTAGCAATAACCACTGCAAGACTAGTTTCAGAGTTACACGCAGTCATGGCTGTGGAACCTTTCATCATTTTCCATCCAGACAGGGTTTCTCTAAGGACGAACCCAACATTTATGCCTAAGGTAGTGTCCAGTGTGGCCCTTAACCAAACCATTCATTTGCCTACCTTTTATCCAAACCAACAGAATAAGGGTGAGAGACTTATGCATTCCTTGGACATGCACAGACAACTACGTTTCTACTTGGACAGAACTAAAGCTTTCAGAAAAACTGAGCAACTTTTAGTGGCATATGCTGCAGGATCTCAAGGAAAGCCTATCTCAAACCAGAGTATTACAAAATGGATAGGCCACTGCATTCGTTTCTGCAACTCACAGCATGGGAAATCAGTGCCCAAGGGCATTAGGCCTCATTCTACCAGGGCAGCAGCCACTTCAGCAGCCTTTCTCAGAGGAGTACCAACCAAAGACATTTTAGAGGCTGCAACTTGGAGTTCAGTGCACACTTTTACAAAGCACTACCATTTACCTCTCTACTCTAAATCCAGAGCAGGCTTCGCCACTGCAGTTATGCAAGGCCTTATAGCCTCTCCTAATCCTGTTTAGGCCCAGCCACCCAGCCTTAGCTTTGGGATTCAACCCAAGAGTAATGACTGCAACAGTGAAACACGATGAACATAGTACAGTTGTGTACCTACAATAAATGTAGATGTTTGAGTGTATTCACTGTTGCAGTCCAGGTTACCCACCCACCACCCCCCTTTTCTTTGCTGGGACTTTTCTGCACTTCTCTAACTTAATACAACCTATGTGGTCTATTTGCTTGTAGATGAAGGAAATGTTTATTTGACTGCATGCATAATTATTAGCATAATATTTTTAGCCTACCATTTTGGGGGTTCCTGACATCTGGGGCAAGAAAAACTGAAGAAAATGACGTCGGCTGCATCTTTTATACCCCTGGCGCACTGACGTCAGGGAAGAGCCGACAGCAGTCGACGCCGGACCTAGACTTTGGAATTCTGGCCGACTGCAGGTCGCCTGCCAGCAGGATAACCCAAGAGTAGTGACTGCAACAGTGAATACACTCGAACATCTACATTTATGGTAGGTACACAACTGTACTTTCTTTTACCATGGTGTGAGGATTAACTGTCTTCAAATGAGGTATTACTTAGCATGTTGACATGTTCCCTAGCAGAGGTACAATTACAATTCCTTTACTGTGTTGTAAGTAGTGAAAAAGGTTTTCGTGAAATGTAATAGACTTTCACTTACCGTACTTACCTTACTGTTCCTACTAGTCATGGTTGTTGTCCATCTGTTGTCACTAGCTGCATGTTGCCAGAGTATGTCATGCATTGCTGCCATCACACCATTGTCCTACTGGTCATGGTTGTTGTCCATCTAATGTCACTAGCTGCATGTTGCCAGAGTATGTCATGCATTGCTGCCATCACATCATTGTCCTACTTGTCATGGTTGTTGTCCATCTGTTGTCACTAGCTGCATGTTGCCAGTATGTCATGCATTGCTGCCATCACACCATTGTCCTACTTGTCATGGTTGTTGTCCATCTGTTGTCACTAGCTGCATGTTGCCAGAGTATGTCATGCATTGCTGCCATCATACCATTTTGCAGTTCACTCAAGAACCATTAAGTGCCATCTTCATTTAGGTGAACTCTGTCATTTCTGAGTAGATGATAATCTTCTGTAGTAATGCTGATGTTCTTCGTGTTTCACTGTTGCAGTCATTACCTGTGGGTTATCCCTGCTGTGGTAGCCCTCGGCTGGCCCGAATACCAGAGTCAATGTTTTTCTGCATCGGCTGCAGTCACCTGTAGTCTGACTTTAGGTTGCCAGTGCAATAAACCATGGCAGGCAACGTCATTACATCAGTTTTTCTTGCCCTAACCTGTCAGAAGCACAAGGAAATAAGGTAAAGTGGTCCTTCTCTCTAAAAGCCACCGTGAGAAGCTTATGTCCGCCTAGGGGAAGAGGATATAAGGGGGATGGAGGGAGGGAAACCAGGACTGCAACAGTGAATACACTTGGAACATCTACATTTGTGGTAAGTGTACACAGCTGTACCATGTTCTTCATGTTTCACTGTTGTAGTCATTCCCTGTGGGAGGATTCCCAAAGCTGAAGAGAGGGGTGGAAGAATAGGTTAGAGCCCTAGGCATGGGTCAGTAAGCCCTGCAGAGGCAAACCCTGCCCTAGACTTAGAAAAAAGAGGTAGGTGGTAATGCTTTGTAAAGGTATGGACAGAGGTCCATGTGTCAGCTTCCAAGATGTCCCTGGTGGGGACTCCTCTGAGGAAGTGGAGGCTACCCTAGTGGAATGGGTACGAGTAGACTTAGGGGGGGTTTCCCATGTAGTCTGTAACAGAAATGGATACAGTGTGATATCCATTTGGAAATGGTTTGCTTGGGAATGGGCTTCTCTTCTGCTCATGGGGCAAAGCTGACAAGCTGCTGGTCTGTTTTAGTATCTGAGCTGTCTGTGCATGTCTAGCGAGTGCAGAATTCTTTCCCTCTCATTTTGAGGGTTGGGGAAAAAAAGTAGGTAGGTGTAATGGCCTGGTTGAGGGTCACATCAGATATCACCTTGAGCATAAAAGAGGGTTTAGTCCTCAAGGAGCCCCTGTCTGCATGGAAACTGATGAAGTGTTCAACAGCCATTAGTGCCTGAAGTTCTGAAACCCTTCTAGCTGAGGTGATAGCTAGTAGGAAGGCAGTCTTCCAGGAGAGGTAATTCAAGTCTGTTGAAGCAACAGGTTTGAAGGAAGTAAGGTTAGTTTTTCTAAAACATAATTCAGGTCCCAGGCTGGCGTGGGAAGCCTTCTGGGAGGTCTGATATTAGAAGCCCCTCTGAGGAATTGTTTAATCAAAGGATGAGACAAGAGGGGTAGGTCTGAATCGTAATGTTTTGAAATGGCTGAGCATGTATTTTAATAAAAGGGAAGGACAGGCCACTTTTGAGCAACTCGGCTAGGTAATTCAAGGTAAGAGTGAGGTAAAGATGTGAGATACTTGTCCCTCTAGACTGGCTCCAGGAGCAGAATAGTTTCCATTTACCTGCATAAGATTTTCTGGTGCTGGGCCTTCTGCCCTCTGTGATAATGTCCAGGACCTGTTTGCTTAACAGAGACTCAGCTTTTAAGGTATAAGCTATGCTGAAAGATTGAGAGTATGCAAGTCTGGGCGCAGTATTTCCCGCCTCACCTGGGCAAAGAGGTCTAAGATCTGGTGAAGCTGCATGGGGAGCTGTAAGGTCAGGCTGCGCAGAAAAGGGTACCAATGCTGCTTGGGCCAATCTGGAGCAATGAGGATGACCTTTCGTCTCTCCTCCCTTATCTTGCTCAGTACCTTGGGAATTAGAGGCAGAGGAGGGAACATGTACACAAAGGCCGAGTTCCAGGGGGGAAGATCAAGGCATCCACCTTCCACGCTAGGAGGTGATACTCCCTGGTACAGAAGATTTGCAGCTGGTGGTTGAGTTGAGAAGCAAAGAGATCCTCCTCTGGAGTTCCCCTCTCCTGAGGATTTGCAGAAAGATTTCCCTGTGGAGCTGCTGTTCATGTTGGTCCGGGAAATTTCTGCTTAGGTGGTCTGCCAGGGTGGTGTTTATCCCTGATAGGTATTGGCCAATTAGATGTAGACCCATGGAGGCGGTTGTCAGCAAGAGGTTCAAGTCTAGTCTGCATAGAGGGTAAGATTGGGTCCCCCCTGTTTGTTGATATACCACATTACTGTGGTGTTATCTGTTTTTATAAGGAGGACCCTTGGCCTGAGATGGGGTTTGAAGGACGTCAGAGCCTTTTGTACTGCCATCATTCTTTTCTGATTGATGTGTAAGTGAAGGTGCTGGGCGTCCTTAGGACCTTGGGTGCATCTGCCTGCTAGGTGAGCACCCCAAGCAATGTCTGAGGCATCGTAGGTGATGGTCTGGCCAGTAGGGCGGAGGATGAAGGGAAGACTCTTGTTCTTGGCACAGGCCTCTGCCCACCAGAGAAGCTCTGCCTTTATACATGGGATCAGAGACTGAGAGTGCTGGCACCAAAGGTTCTTTAGGTACCACTGAATTTTTTTCATATGAAGCCTGGCCAGAGGAATTAGAAGGGTGCAAGATGCCATGTATCCCAGGGCTTGCAGGAACTTCCTTGTGGTTAGGTGACTTCTGGAAGCCAGCTGGTGACTTCTGGAAGCCAGCTGGGTAAAGTACAGAGGCTGGAAGCTCTGCTTTTCTGGGGATAGGAAGGCCATTTGGGATGCTGTGTCTAGCAGAGCTCCCAAGAAAATGATCTTCCTGGTGGGGGTTTGCTTTTATTTCTTCTGGTGAACCCTAGGGAAGTTAGGAGGGATTTGACAAGAAGGTGGTCCTGGAGCAGCTTTTCTTTGCATTCTGCCTGAATGAGGTAGTCATCCAGTTAAGGGTAAATCTGAATATTTGTCTGCAAAATACTATGGCTGTGGTAAGCATTTGGTGAATACTCTGGGTGCAGTAGATAAGCCAAAGGGCAGCACAGAGAACTGAAAAGTGGTGTGATCCTGCTCCGAAGCACAGGAATTTCCTGCAGGATTCCCTTAAGGGGATGTGGAGGGGTAGGCATCTTTTAGGTCTAGGGTCACTAGCCAGGCATTTTTTGTTAGCATAGGCAGCAGCTGCTGCAATGTGAGCCGAGGGTTACCACAGCAGGGATAACCCACAGGTGATGACTGCAGCAGTGAATTCACTCGAACATCTACATTTATGTTAAGTGTACACAGCTGTGCTTTATGGCTGATTGTTGATCTGCCAAGACTGAGCATCAATCCATGCATGAACCCATTCTGCAACTGTCTGGCCTTGTGCGCTGCCCATTGGCTGTTAGCATGTCTCCACTTCAGGCGAAGCATTATGTCAAACCACACAAAATGACAATGTGGCCACCACCACTGCATGTGTTCAAAAATCTCCTTGATTTGAAACTTCAGCTTTCCAAGTGGATGAGTGATGACCTCGTTCCCTCCAATGTGCAAGACAAGAATGTCAGGCTCGGGTAGATGGAACCCTTCTCTTCCAACAACTGCAACACCCACACTTTCACTTGTTATTGCCCTGCTCCTGAAGCCATGTCACTGTCACAAGGTAGAAGTACCTGCACAGGGAAGAAGTGAAGGTCTGTCACTGATGACTGAGGGATTGATTGCATCACTACGGCATGTACCTGTATAGAATGTTCATTACCTTGTTTGCCTGTTGGAATCTTCCCTGCTGCCCACATAGGCATGATTCTTTTGATTCTTTATTTGCAACCTGCTCAGGGTGATCTGTGCCTGACGTATAAAGCCATGTCCAACCCGGAATTAATGGACATGCTGCACCTCAGAAAATCCAAATCCCATCGAGCTACGTGCTCGAGAGACTTGAACCTCAGCACTGAAATAAATAGGACATGCTGGAGGGACAGATTCATAACCCAGAGGCTCCCTTCACTCTGGAATAAAATCCCAGTCCAGGTTAGGCAGAGTCCCTCATTGACTCTCTTCAAGAGGAATCTTGATGAGTGGATGGGAAATCGTAGGTTTACCCCGGGTATTACTTCTGTGTCACCGTTAGAGGCACAGTATACTAACCTCGAAAAAGGGCATAGCAAAATTAATTTAAAATGGGTGGCGAAAGCCAAACACACTCTGGCTAGGCTTATAAATGCCCTAGGGCAGATAGCCTAGTATGAACCTATGAACCTAAAGATGATGCAGAGGTACATACCAGAAAACCTGACAACCAGCAGCTCACACACACAATAAAATTAGTAGTAGATGCATATCACTGTAAAAATGCACATTCGTGGTGTAGCCAACATACTGCTGAGTGGGTACTGACAAGGGGCTACAAATAGGGCACAGAAAAGGTAGGGTAAGGACCGCCACTCCACTAATGAACTCAAGACAGGCATGGGAATTCACTGGTACTCGAGAGCATCTGATGTGTCCGATACCTGTGCCAGCTACGCACTCAGACTGCTGATACCACTAATGTCTCACGACCTCCTTCAGTGTCAGCAGTCTGCCTTACCGCTGCCTTTTCTCTTTACATGTGTCCAGCAGTGGACGTAAGGGATTAAGGATGGAAGTAATGTAATATTTCTTGTCTTGACCTACATACATTTGCTGTACCAGAGTGGAGGGAGAGTGAAAGGAGAGCCACAGAAAGAGCACGTCACAAAAGAAAGACACACCAAGACACTCTTTTTGCAGGTGGTCTTTCGGGGAGGGATTGAAGGCATCAGAGTGGCACCCTTGTCACCATGCATATCCAGGAAAACAGCACAGTGGAACTGAGATGAAGAGTCCCCACTGCCATCCAGGATGATCCTAAGATTCATAGTGTCTAGTTATGACGCCCACTGATGCACACACCATCAGATTGGCAGTAGGCAAAAATCACTGTGAACAGATACATTCTTGCCTTAGTCGAAATACTGAAGGAGTGGAAGCTGACAAACGGCCACAGACAGGGCATGTGTAAAGAGAAAAAGCAGGGTAAGGACTGCCACTCCACTAATGAACCCAAGATAGGCATGGAACTTCTGT
Source organism: Protopterus annectens (assembly GCF_019279795.1). Taxonomy (NCBI): domain Eukaryota; kingdom Metazoa; phylum Chordata; order Ceratodontiformes; family Protopteridae; genus Protopterus; species Protopterus annectens. Next base: position 149,296,736 of record NC_056748.1, on the reverse strand, counting down.
GTCACTTGAGGGCATCTGATGCGTTAGATACCTGTGATGTCTACCCACACAGACTGCTGATACCACTACTGTCTCATGACCTCCTTCAGTGTCAACAGTCTGCCTTACCTCCGCCTTTTCTCTTTACGTGTGTCCATTCAGCAATGGACATAAGGGATCAAGAACAGAAGTAATGTAATATTTCTTGGCCTGACAGCATATAACCAGAATGAGGACTTTACTGTGTATCAAACAAATTGTAAAAATGACTGAAAGAAACTGGTGGGGGGGTGGCTTAAAATGACTCCACGTAGACAAAACTCAAATCTGGCTTGAGCATTCATCAGTGTGAAAATGACCTTTGCTTATGTTAATTACAGTGACATCTGCTGAGAGTTTTACCTGAAAAGTGATAATGACTCTGTACTATATTGTAACTGCACGTATTGTTAATGTGATAATGACCTGCATTTCATTACTGCAAAGTTCTGCATGCTCAGACACAAGTGATAATTGCTGCACATAAGCTGTTGAGTAGGCATTTATTATATTGCCTTGGGCAGCTGTTATTTAACACAGATTCATTATCATCTGTTAGTTGAAGACCTGAGTAATTCAGAGAAAATAGTACAACATATATATTACTGACCCCTTCCTCCCACCTAAATTCTACACAGGACTGACAAAGCAAGTGTTATGTTGAAGAGTTTGCTGAGAGATCAACTACTTCCATCAAAGGGCTGTATCAAAGCAATAACGTACATTCACAATTGAATAGATGAATCTAGAACTCTATCACAGTTTCTTCACAAGGATGCAAATAAAAAGAATCATTAAAAGTGGTTAAAAATAGTAATGCTGAATGTACTCTATCACTTGCACGTCCCCAGTCTCTGCAAGAGTATTTTATAGCTCTTAGTAAAGTGCCCCAAACAAGTCTTACTTATAAGCGCAGATGTATCAGGTGTTTTCTCACCAGCAGGTCCCATTTATATCACAAGCAAGGTTTAAGTCTTTAGAACCGGTAGTTCTGGTGCTGATTGTTTTGTGGATATGCAGGAGGTCCATCAGAGTGGGGTCTAACACTGCTCTGTATGGTTAGGTACATACCAAAGTGGGCATTGTACTGAATGGTAGGTCTGCTGAGTGCTATATATAATCAGGACTATACGTTCCCCTTTCTGAGGGAAGTACAGGCCTCCTTGAAAATGATTGCATGTATAGATCTGCATTTGTGGGACTGCATACATATCTGCTGACCTCACATTTAAACCAAAAGACAAAAGTTAATATTGGTGGCTCAGCATAGTCAAGTACGCACACTTTGGTTTACAAAGTCTATGAACACGTGGGAGAAACTGGCTAATGTAGCTTTTGTAAAATAGAATTGGAAACAGTCACATATTGCTGGGTATAATATACTAATGGTAGAAGGACTGTATACTGAAAGGAATCATAATGTGGCAAGACTGTTGCATTGGGGATTGTGCAAACATTATATTGAAGTATCTGCTAAAAGCACTGGAAACATGAGCCCCAAAGCGTTATAGAAAATTATGGTTTATATCACATGGAATCACCCATTGCCAACAGTTCATAAGTAGATGCGAGAAAACCAGATGTAGTAGTCCATGAAAGGGCAAAACGTAGCACTGCTGATTTGAAATTGCTACACCTAGTGACTACAGTGTTGTATGAATACAGAGAGACACAAAGTCATATAATACAAGGATTTTCAGGCGGAAACGAGGGCTACGTGGAAGAAGGATACCAAGACAGTTACAATAGTAGTAGGAGCAACGGGTCTTATAACTTAGATTTGTTACCGATATATGTAACTCCATACGAATTGTAGACGGAGTCATTACTGGGCACATTGTGGGCTACGTGGAAGGAGGAGACCCAGACAGTTCCGATAGTAGTAGGAGCAACGGGTCTTATAACATAGATATGTTACCGATATATGTAACTCAATACGAATTGGACGGAGTCATTACTGGGCACACTGAGGGCAGTGTGGAAGAAGGATACCCAGACAATTCCAATAGTAGTAGGAGCAACGGGTCTTATAACTTAGATATGTTACCGATATACGTAACTCCATACGAATTGTAGGAAGAGTCATTACTGGGCACACTGCAGGCAATGTGGAAGAAGGAAACCCGGACAGTTCCAATAGTAGTAGGAGCAACAGGTCTTATAACTTAGATATGTTACCGATATATGTAACTCCATACGAATTGTAGGAGGAGTCATTACTGGGCACACTGCAGGCAATGTGGAAGAAGGATACCCTAACAGTTCCAATAGTAGTAGAAGCAACAGGTCTTAAAACTTAGATATGTTACCGATATTTGTAACTCCATACGAATTGTAGATGAGTCATTACTGGGCACATTGTCTGCTACGTGGAAGAAGGGATACCAAGATAGTTCCAATAGTAGTAGGAGCAACGGGTCTTATAAAAACAATTTGCAATCGTACTTTGAGATGTTACCAGTACATAGGTTCATAGGTTCATAGGGTCATACTAGGCTATCTGCCCAAGGGCATTTATAAGCCTAGCCCAGAGTTTTGTGGCTTTCGCCACCCCTTTAGTTTTAAGGATACTATGCCCATTATTTTGCTATGCTTCTGTCGAGCAGTGACACTGAGGTAATCCCTGGGGTATACCTGCGATCTCCCATCCATTGGTCAAGATTGCTCTTGAACAAAGCCAGCGAGGTGCTCTGCCTCACATGTACCGGGATTTTGTTCCACAGCATAGGGAGTCTCTGGGTGATGAATCTGTCCCTCCAGCACGTCCTATTAATAACCGTGTTAAGGTTTAAGTCTCTTGCCCTTGTAGTTCTGATGGATTTAGATTTTTTGAGGTGAAGCATGTTCATCAATTCCGGGTTGGACATGGCCTTGTATAACTCTGAATTGCAGGAGTCACTTCTGGGCACTTTGTGGGTGCTACGAAGCACACTTCTGGATAACAAAGATTGCATCAATGCTAATTTCATCAACTTTAACCATAATTTTGCTTAGTAGTGGGGTCCATTCCCATCATGGTGTTAGAAACCCCAAAGACTTTGAGAAATTAAAAAAAAAAAAACAGAGCCACCTGCAGTATAAACTCAATCAAAAGGTAATGGTGCTTAGTCCTGTAAGCTACAGGCAGAATGAGAGGGACCTTTCATTACTGGAAGAAAGCTGAGTGATGTCTATTAATATGCTTGGGTTGTCAGGTTTGAGGCAGATTACAGTTTCTACGATGTTAATACGACGAGGCCTTACCATGACATATAGAGAGTAATACTTGATCTGTGCATAAGAGGAAGCGGATCGAAATCTGGTATTACAGCCTCTCAGTGAGGCTAAAGCTGAAATTTCAGTAGATTATGTATTACTTTCACAGCAGGTATCCCCTGTAGGGGTTAAGGAACTCCAAGCAATACAAGAATCTGGGGATATATTTATTTTTAAGCCAGGGATCCAACCAGTACAACATCCTATAAAAACCAGGACCTAGTAGGCAATCAAAATGGTCAGTTTATGAAGGCAAAGAAATGCCAAGTAAACTGACAAAAGTGTTTTAGCCTGATGTCCTTCATGGATGCATCTGCAGTCATAACATATGGGAGATTTCAGCTACTGAAGACTTCGAAAAAAGCTAAGCACCCCGTTGGGGACTCTTTCTTGCCTCAGCCGATGTCAGACAAAGTAAATAATTGTTTAACTTGTGGGAAACAAATACCTCATAAGGATTTCCATTCTTACTGCCTTCCTTGCTTAGGCCCAGACCGTGACGTATCAGCTTGTTTAGCCTGTGCCTCCTTCAACCGACGGACTCTTAGACATCGGTCGGACTTTGCAGAAGAATTTTTTGGAACTGATTTTGCATATAAAATGCCGTTGGAGACCGACTACGATATGGCCAAAACGCAAGGAAAGGACCGACACTTGCCCGCGGTTTCGGCTGAAACCACGGCTAGGCCTCATCAGTGTCTCGGTTTCGGCTGAAACTGAGTCCTCAGTTCTTACTACGACCGAAACCATACCTCCGACAACCGAGGCCAGAGAGGCCCCGGCTGAATCGGCTACAGATATCCCTACTGAAGCTAGTGCTCAAGAATTGTCCGACACCATTCCTTTGGACATTTCTACTCCTGCACGTGGGGCAGCTAGGCCCCAGCTTCTATGTCTATTAAGGCCTTCTCCAGGGCTAAAGCTGCCAAACTTTCAAAAGCTTTGCCTGCCAAATCTACTTCTCAGAGGCCTTCCTCTAGTTCTCAGATTCTCAGTCTTGCTGAGGACTTTCTATCTTTAATTAGGGGTTCCCAACCTCACCCAGACAGGGCCTCCCAACCTCCACCAGACAAAAGGCCCAGGACTGATCCCTCTGAACCTCTCTCCTCTGATTACTCCACGGATGGATCTGATTTGTCAGACCAACAGGAAGGGGCCTACTCACCTTATGAGGATTCGGATGCAGAAGATTCTATTCCTTCGGCCTCCCCACCTGAAGAATTTTCCTTTGGGGAAACTTTGCACTCCATGAGGGAGCACTTTCAATGGCAGGGTCAGGATTTTTCTGAATCTAGAAAAAGATTAAGGACTTTTTTGCATTTGCCCCAGCATAGGCCCTTAGCCATACCACCTGTTCTAACTGTAATTGATGATGTGTATAATGATGTCAGTTCTGCCCCTGATCCTCTTCCCCGCCCCTGCCAAACCTGACAGATATTACAGGGTCCCGGATTCTCACTTCCACCTCTATAAAGCCCATGCTGCAGACCCAGAAACTATTTCTCAGGGCCCAAAAGGGGTTGCAGCTGTTACTGCTAAAAATCCTCTACCCTCTGAAAGAGAGTCTAGAGCATTAGAGAGATGGGGTAAAAAGGTTTATACATCTGCTACTCTTTCTGCCAGGGCATTAAACTGTCAATTTCATATGATACAGTACCAAGAATTTTGTTAGATCAGCTGAATAAGAAGCTTTCTTCTCCTGAACCTTTAGACCGTAAATCCCTTCAGGATTTGGTACACAACTCTCAGCAGGTCAGTAATCATTTCTTAAAATGTGGCTATGATGCACTGGAGGCTTCATTTAGATCAGCTATGACTGGGGCAGTAATTCGTAGGCATGCCTGGCTAAAAGAGCAATCCTTGCCAGACCATATCAAGGCTAAACTCCTTGATGCTCCAATGGAGAAACAAAATTTATTTGGCTCCCCTGCACAGGAGATTCTAAAGAAAGTGGAAGAAAAAGCAAAATCTGTGCAAACAGTAAAGGAATTTTTGCAGGTCCAACCTCCGAGGTTCAGCAGGAACTGGCCTACAAAGAATTGGTCCTTTCCCGACACCTCCAGACCACAGAGGGGCAGGAATAGACGCCTAGAGGCAGAGGTCAATCAAAGGGTGCCTACAGGGGCCGTCAGTGGCAGCCTGCCAACCAGAGGAGGAGTAGTGCCACAGCTGCAACTACAACCACTACCACAGGACAGACACAATGGCTTGACTCTGATCCCGCCTACCAGGGATCAACTGGAAGCTCTCTTGGGCGGAAAGCTGGCTTTATTCTCGGACAACTGGCATTGCATTACAAAGGACACATGGACATTGCAAACAATAGACAAAGGATACAGGTTTCACTTCCACACTTTACCAAAAAGAAGCGGAATGCCATGCCAAATCTTCCACCAAACTAGAAGGCAGAGGCTTTAAGACAAATCAACAATTTACTTCAGATGAAAGCGATAGAAAGGGTACCATCTATGGAACGAGGCCAAGGATTTTACTCCAGACTATTCCTTGTACCAAGAAAAGAAAACCAATGGAGGCCTATTCTCGACTTGTCCGCACTGAACACATATCTCATTGTGCCAAAATTCAAAATGCTGACCCTACAACAACTTCTTCCCATGTTGGGCAAGGAGTCTTGGCTGGTGACTCTAGATCTCAAGGAGGCATACCTGCATGTCCCTATATGACCAGATTGCAGAAGACACCTCAGATTTCTTGCAGGATCAGAGCATTATCAATTCTCAGCATTGCCCTTTGGCTTATCTACTGCGCCCAGAGTATTCACGAAATGCCTGGCATCAGTAATTGCACATTGCAGACTTCAGGGAATTCAAATTTACCCATACCTGGACGACTGCCTAATACAAGCAGACAACAAGACAAAATTGTTAAAGGACTTGGCCTATGTCATACACCTGCTACAGGCCTTGGGATACACAGTCAACATCCAAAAGTCAAGACTAGTGCCATCCCAAAGGATAACCTTTTGGGTGCGGATCTGGACACAATCACTCAGATGGCTTTTCTCACAGAAGAAAACAAAACAACTTCCAGATTATTTCATGACTTTGACAAGACAAACTCAGCTTACTGCAAGGAAAGTCTTGCAGGCCCTGGGTTACATGGCATCCTGCATAATCTTGATCCCACATGCCAGGCTGCATATGAGGAAATTACAATGGTACCTAAGGAATGTATGGTCTCAACACAGGCACAGTCTAGAAACCATGATACCAATCATTCCATGCCTTCAAAAGGAATTCCTGTGGTGGGCTCAGGCCTGCCAGTCCAACAGAGGGTTGCCTTTCAACAAACCAAAACCAAGGCAGACCATCACCACGGACGCCTCAGACCTAGGATGGGGAGCACACATGGAGGACAAATGTATCCAAGGCCTATGGCCTCAAGGACAGCTAAGCATGCACATAAACCAAAAGGAGATGCTGGCAGTGAAGCATGCAATCGAGGCATTCAAACCATTCCTCCAGCAAGGACATCTGTTGATAAGGACAGACAACACCACGGTCATGTGGTACATAAACAAACAGGGAGGCACACATTCCTACCCTCTATGCCGGATGGCAATGAATCTGTGGAACCTATGTCTGAATCTCAATATCCAGCTACAGGCCAAATTTGTACCAGGCAAAGAGAATTCACTAACAGACAGCTTAAGCAGAACTACCACGGATGCTCACGAATGGATGCTGCATCCAGACATCTTCAAACTCATAACAAAGAAATGGGGAATGCCAGAGATAGATTTGTTTGCCTCCCCACTCAACCACCAAATGAAGAAATTCTGCTCAAGGACATACCGCCCACAAGCCTGGAGGGTGGACTCTCTCTCATTCAGCTGGAATGCCCTAACAGTATATACCTTTCCACCTCTCCCATTGATGTACAAGGTTCTACTGAAGATCAGGGAGGAACAGCCAAAGGTGATACTAATAGCTCCGGACTGGCCAAGACAACACTGGTATCCGCTACTGAGAAACATGTCTCAGGTGAACTCATGGCCTCTACCCCTATGGCCTCTTCTTCTAACGCAAAACAATTTCAAGACCCTGCATCCAAACTTGAAAACATTGCAACTAACTGCCTGGAAAATTCCTTAAAACCAAACCAAACTGTTTTATCTCAGAGGGTCAAGGACATTATCCTGGAGGCTCGCAGACCTTCCACAAGGAAAACATACTCAGCTAAATGGAAGAGATTCCTCATTTGGAGCACATCAAAGGGCACAGATGTCACAGTGGCAAACCTAGCACACATCCTAGAATTCTTAGCAGAACTGTTCCACAATGGACTGTCTTACTCTTCCATTAAGATTCATGCTTCAGCAATTTCAGCAGAATACAATATGGATCCCCTATCTTCTCACCCTCTTCTCAGACAATTTTTGAGAGGGATCAAAATGTTAAACCTCCAAGGAGACCCCTCTACCTGCATGGGATCTCAATTTTGTGCTGGAAAATTGACACTACCTCCTTTTGAACCAGCAGCATCAGCAGACCTACAGTTTTTATCCTGGAAAACTGCTTTCCTTCTGGCAATCACTTCAGCAAGAAGAGTATCCGAGTTACAGGCATTAATGTCAGTGCAGCCTTTTCTTATTTTCCACCAGGATAGAGTGTCACTGAGAACCAATCCTACTTTCATGCCAAAGGTGGTATCCAGGGTATCCTTGAACCAAGCTATTCATTTGCCTATGTTCTTCCCTAACCCACAGAACAAAGGAGAAAAACTTTTGCACACCTTGGATATACACAGACAACTACGCTACTATCTGGACAGAACTAAAACCAACAGAAAAACTGACCAACTTTTGTAGCATATGCAACGGGGTGCAAGGAAGAGCAATTTCCAAACAGACAATTTCAAAATGGATAGGAAATTGCATTCGCTTTTGCTACTCCTTTCATGGAAAGACAGCTCCTGAAAATATCAGGCCTCATTCCACAAGGGCCACAGCCACCACTACAGCTTTCCTACGAGGGGTGGCTACCAAGGACATTTTAGAAGCTGCTACTTGGAGCTCCGTGCATACATTTGCCAAGCATTATACTCTTCCTTTATACTCCAGATCCCGAGCAGGGTTTGCAACTGCAGTTCTGCAGGGGATCCTAACTACACCATCCTTCTCTTAGTACCTCCTCCCCCAGTTTGGCTATGGTATTCTACCCATATGTTATGACTGCAGATGCATCCTTGAAGGACATAGTACAGTTTTGTACCTACCATAAATGTAGATGTCCGATAGGTATGCATCTGCAGTCAGGATTGTTTCCCACAATTTAAACAATTATTTACTTTGTCTGACATCGGCTGAGGCAAGAAAGAGTCCCCAACGGGGTACTTAGCTTTTTTCGAAGTCTTCGGTAGCTGAAATCTCCCATATGTTATGATTGCAGATGCATACCTATCGGACATCTACATTTATGGTAGGTACAAAACTGTACTTTATGAAACATGCAAATGACCTTTAAAAACAAGAAGTTGGATAAGTGCACCTTCGGTATGGTCTCTTCAGAAAGCTCACTTGAAGTCTAATACAAGGAGACATATGACTGGTGCCAGAAACGTGGCCTCAAGCTGAATACCAAAAAAATGCATCATCGTTATTATCCCCACAAATTATCACATTAATAACGCCCTAAGCATGCAATCAGTCGTGAGCGATTTGAGCATCATCGTTATTATCCCCACAAATTATCACATTAATAACGCCCTAAGCATGCAATCAGTCATGAGCGATTTGAGCATCATCGTTATCCCCACAAATTATCACATTAATAACGCCGTAAGCATGCAATCAGTCGTGAGGGATTTGAGCATCATCGTTATTATCCCCACAAATTATCACATTAATAACGCCCTAAGCATGCAATCAGTCGTGAGCGATTTATGCACCCGGGTTGATAGCAGCTTGACTTTTGACCGCCACGTTGTTTCCATTGTGCAGAAAGCTTTCTACATGGCCCACCTCATACATAAGGGTATCTCATCCAGGGACAAGGAGGTCCTAACATCCCTGTATTCTTCCCTTATAAGGCCCTTTATTGAGTACAACGCCCCTTCCGTCATGTACTGCCCAAAGCGCATGCAGCAGCTGGAGAGGTTCCTCACCAGGAGAATCCAGAGCTTCAAACATCTACCATACACAGGCTAAAAGCCCTATCCCTCTACTCACTGTAGTTGGATGTAGTCTTCTGAAGAGATTTAATTTATAGTATTATATATGTATGTCGACTTTCACTCTTAGTCCATTACGCATCTCACATTTTGTTTCTTAGCATGAGACATTAAACCAAGTACCAATCTGCTTGAATTGGTGGTAGCTCAAGTGGCATCACAAGAGCCTCATGGCACCGATCCGAAAGAGTTAAAGAAGTTCCCAGTGGTGGTCGGATTTCCCCTAGTAGTATAAATACCACCTCGGATCTCCACTGAAAAGAGGCTATTAGCCTAGTGAAACTAACCTGGTCAACAATAATAAGTAAAATAAATAGATTTAGTCACACGTCTGTACTCTACTGCATTACCTGAGTAGACCAAACAGATGGAGACATCTTGGGCAAAAAACTGAAGAAAGCACCACGTGGTTCTAGGAATTCTCTTACCACATATATTGTTACCCCGTGCTGTTTCTGACGGGGAATTGTTACCCCATGCTGTTTCTGATGGGGAATTGTTACCCCATGCTGTTTCTGACGGGGAATTGTTACCCCATGAGGTTTCTGATGGGGAATTGTTACCCCATGCTGTTTGTGATGGGGAATTGTTACCCCATGCTGTTTGTGATGGGGAATTGTTACCCCATGCTGTTTCTGATTGGGAATTGTTACCCCGTGCTGTTTCTGACGGGGAAACACTCATTTCACTGTTTGCCCCCTCCAGCACTCTCAAAATTGCAATATGACAGCATATAACACAAAAGGAGCGAGTGAGGTAAGGAAGGAGTATAAATCTGCAGTAACCACACTCCTCGACATGTGTAACAGCACACAGACTATTACGTTTGTGCTAGCTAAAGCCAGAAGTCATCTGCATTCCATGCAAAAGTATAATGTCACCTACATATTTCAAATAATCTGCCTTGATTTGATAGTAGCAATATGTGGTATTGACATCCTGAAACCACAGCATGAATAACATTTAATATCTGCAAAAAACAACTGGATTTAGTTTAGATAACATGTTTTGCAAATACATACAAAATCATGGTCAGAACATTACATATCATTCTAAGGGTATAGACATAGGAAAGAAACGAACAGATGACAGAATATAAAACATTTAAAAAAATCAATGCAAACTTCCTATTTTGCAACATGAATTCTAACTTCCTTCTTTACAGACTGCTGTCAATGAAACATAATGTTAAAGACTTTTAAAAAGATGTCTCTCAACCCCTTTAAACAGTTTGCACCAGTGTTATTTATTTTACTTAATTTCTTTCCTTCTTTTACATAGCTATATTTGAGCTCAGCTATAATTCTGCTATGTGTTCCAGCTGTTGCCACTGAAATGGTCCCCTCGATGTCCTTCATGGATGCATCTGCAGTCATAACAGCTGGGTTGTCCTGTCGTCAGGCAGCCCTTCAGTTGGCCGGATTCCAAAGTCCGGGTCCGGCTTCGGCTGATGTCGCACTTCTCCCGACGTCATCTCTGTTGGTCTTCGGGTATAAAAGCATCAGCCGATGCCATTTTCCTCAGTCTTTCTTGCCGTGGCTCAAGCAGAAGCTGTTCGCAAGTGCCGGTCGGTCGGATCCAGAGATTACTTCTACCGAATACTACTCAAGACTTCTAAAGCTAAGTACCCGCTGGGGACTCTTTCTTGCCTCAGCCGATGTCAGAAAAGTTAATAATTGTTTAACCTGTGGGAAACAAATACCTCATAAGGATTTCCACTCTTACTGTCTGCCTTGTTTAGGCCCAGCCCACGACGTAGCAGCCTGTTCGCCTGTGCTTCCTTCAACCGACGAACGCTTAGGCGCCGGTCGGAGTTTGCAGAACAGTTTTTCGGTTCTGATTTTGCGTACATTATGTCGCCGGATCCTCCGACTACACTTTCTGCCAAAACGCAAAGATAAAGACCGACACTCGGTCCGCGGTTTCGCCGAAACCATGCTTAAACAAACGCGAGTGTCTCGGTTTCGCCGAAACCGAAAACTGATCAAAGTACAGCTGAATCTATCTCTACAGCTGAGGCCCCTGCTACAACTCTTGAACCAACCTCAGAAGTTTTATCCACTACGGCGGCTGCCAATGACTTATCAGACACCATTCCCTTGGATGTCTCTACCCCAGCACGTGGTGCTGCTAGGCCTCCAGCAGCCATGTCCATTAAGGCCTTCGCCAGGGCTAAAGCAGCCAAGACTTCTAAAACAGTGCCTGTTAAACCCCCCTCAACCAGGCCCTCTTCTAGTTCTCAAATGCTTACTTTGGCAGAAGATTTAATTTCATTAATTAGAGGATCTCAATCTCACCCAGACAGGGCCTCTCAGCCCCCAGAGAAGAGACCTAGGGCAGAGCCCCTGAGCCAGTGTCCTCTGATGATTCGGCTGATGAATCAGACATAACTGACCAGCCAGAGGCCCCTTTCTCCAATTTTGAAGATTCTGATGCTGAAGAATCTATTCCAGCTGCTTCTCCTCCAGAAGAATTCTCCTTTGGGGAAACCTTACATGCCATGCGAGCATTCCAATGGCAGCAACAAGATTTTTCAGATTCCAGAAAAGACTTAGAACCTTTCTCGCCTTCCACAGCACAGGCCCTTAGCTATACCTCCTGTTCTCTGTGGTAGATGATGCTTTCAATGATGTCTGCTCTGCTCCAGATTCATTGCCCCAGCCCCTGCCAAACCAGACAGATTTTACAGGGTGCCAGATACTCATCACCACCTTTACAAGGCCCCTCTTGCAGACCCGAATCTATATCCCAGGGTCCCAAGGCAGTAGCGACCATAGCTAAAAACCCTATTCCTTCTGAAAGGGAAGCAAGGTCATTAGACAGATGGGGTAAAAGGTTTACACTTCAGCTACTCTCTCAGCTAGAGCTTTAAACTGTCAATTTCACATGATACAATACCAAGAGTTTATGCTTGATCAGTTAACTAAAAGCTAACCACTGATGAATCTCTTGATAAGAAATATGTATTAGAAATGGTAAATAACATACAACAGGTTAGTAACCATTCCTTAAAATGTGGCTATGATGCACTGGAGGCTTCATTTAGATCAGCCATGACTGGCACAGTGATAAGAAGGCATGCATGGCTAAAGGAGCAAGCTCTACCGGATCATGTTAAAGCTAAGTTGCTAGATGCTCCTATGGATAAGACAAGTTTGTTTGGTACACCTGCACAGCAGGTTATAAAGAAAATGGAAGAAAAAGCAAAATTAGTTCAAACGGTTAAAGATTTCCTGCAGGTTCAACCGCCAAGGTTTAGCAGGAACTGGCCTGCCAAAAATTGGTCCTTTCCTGACTCCACAAGATTTCAAAGGGGCAGGAATAGACGCTCCAGAGGCAGAAACCAATCTAGAGGTGGTGCCTACAGAGGACGACAGTGGCAAGGTAACAACAGAGGCTCAGACACAACCACTGCCACTACAACAGCACAGCCACAGTGACTTAATCCTAATTCCGCCTACCAGGGAACAAATAGCAGCTCCTCTAGGCGGAAAGTTAACCTTATTTTCAAAGAACTGGCACCACATAACAAAAGACAAGTGGATTTTACAAACCATAGATCAAGGTTACCGATTCCACTTCCACACTTTACCAGTCAAAAGAGGAATGCCAAATCTACCTCCAAATCAAAAAGCAGAAGCTCTACAAAAGATAATGGAGTTAGCAAACATGAGAGCTGTGGAAAAGTACCAACAGCAGAGCAAGGAAAGGGTTCTACTCCAGACTATTCCTAGTTCCAAGAAAGATAAAAAGTTGGAGACCAATTCTCGACCTGTCCACCTTAAATACATACATCATTGTACCAAAATTCAAAATGCTGACCCTACAGCAACTTCTTCCCATGCTGGGCAAGGAGTGTTGGCTGGTAACTCTAGATCTCAAGGAGGCATACCTGCACGTCCCCATTCGACCAATCTGCAGAAGATACCTCAGATTTCTTGCAGGATCAGAGCACTATCAATTCTCAGCATTGCTTTTGGCTTATCTACTGCGCCCAGAGTATTCACAAAATGCCTGGCATCAGTAATCGCCCATTGCAGACTACAGGGAATTCAAATTTACCCATACCTGGACGACTGCCTGCTACAAGGGAACAACAAAAGCAAGTTGACAACAGATTTACAAAGGGTCATTTACTTGCTACAAGCACTGGGATACACAGTCAATTTACAAAAGTCAAGGCTGATACCATCCCAAACAAGGACATTCTTGGGAGCGGAATTGGACACAGTAAGACAAATGGCATTCCTAACTACAGAAAAACAAAAGAACTCCTCTTTACTTCTTGGCACTAACAAAACTGAACAAGTTAACAGCAAGAAAGGTACTGCAGGCCTTGGGCTTCATGGCATCATGCATAATTTTGGTCCCATTTGCCAGACTTCATATGAGAAAACTACAGTGGTACCTAAGGAATTTATGGTCCCAGCACAGGCACAGCCTAGAAACAGAAATCCCACTAATTCCATGCATAAAACAGGAGTTCCTATGGTGGGCTCAGGCATGCCAGTCAAACCCAGGCCTTCCCTTTCGCAGAGGTCAAGCAAGCCAGAACATCACAACAGACGCTTCAGACCTAGGATGGGGGGCCCACATGATGGACAAACGCGTGCAAGGATTGTGGACTCAGGATCAACTTCACCTGCACATCAACCTAAAAGAAATGCTGGCAGTAAAACTGGCAATTCAAAAGTTCAGACCATTTCTCAAAGAGGGCCAGTTGATGATAAGGACAGACAACACCACAGTCATGTGGTACATCAACAAACAGGGAGGCACTCATTCATACCCCCTATGCAGACTGACTTTGGAACTGTGGACCATGGCACTCAGCTACAACATCCAGCTACAGGCAATATTTGTACCAGGAAAAGAAAATACTCTAGCAGACATATTAAGCAGAACCACATCAGATGCCCACGAATGGCACCTGCACCCGGACATCTTCAAGACCATCACAAAGAATTGGGGAATGACTCAGATAGATCTATTCGCATCACCCCACAATCACCAGCTCCAAAAATTCTGCACAAGGACATTCCACCCACTAGCATGGAAAGTGGATTCTCTCTCCTTCAGCTGGAAAGGCCTAACAGCATATGCATTCCCACCTTTTCCCTTGATACACAAAGTATTACTAAAAATCAAGGAAGAACAGCCAAGGATAATCCTGATAGCTCCAAACTGGCCAAGACAACACTGGTACCCACTGCTGAGGAGCATGTCTCGAACAATATGTGGCCAATACCCCTGATGCCTTTGATGCTAACTCAGAACAACTACAGCACCATACATCCAAACCTGAAAACGTTACAACTGACTGCATGGAACATCACATAGCAGCAGCTAATCAAGAACTTTCCCAAAGAGTTAAAGACATTATTCTTGAAGCACGCAGACCTTCAACAAGAAGGAACTACGCTGGAAAATGGAAAAGGTTTGTCACTTGGAGTTCTGAAAGAGGAAAAGATGTGTCAAACATAGATATGCCTAACATTCTGGAGTACCTGGCCGAACTTCGGTATTCAGGCCTGGCCTACTCCCCCATCAAGATACATGCACCAGCTATGTCAGCAGAATACAGCTTTGATCCACCTGCTTTATCACACCCTTTGCTCAGACAGTTCCTCAGAGGAAACAAGAATGTAAAACCTCCAAGGAAACCACCATTGCCAGCTTGGGACTTAAACTTCGTACTAGGAAAGTTGACACTTTCACCCTTTGAACCAGCAGCAACAGCAGACCTACAACACCTGTCATGGAAAACTGCTTTCCTACTGGCAATTACTTCAGCAAGGAGGGTTTCAGAACTACAGGCCTTAATGGCAGTGCAACCCTTCCTAATCTTCCACCAAGATAGAGTGTCCATGAGGACTAATCCAACCTTTATGCCTAAGGTGGTATCCAGGGTGTCCTTAAACCAGGCAATCCACCTCCCTACCTTCTTTCCCAACCCACAAAACAGAGGTAAAGAATATTGCATACCTTGGATGTACATAGACAGCTACGCTACTACTTGGACAGAACCAAAAGCAACAGAAAGACTGACCAACTTTTTGTAGCCTATGCAACAGGAAGGGAAGGAAGAGCTATTTCCAAACAGACAATCTCCAAATGGATAGGAAATTGCATTCGATTCTGTTACTCCTTCCATGGAAAACCAATCCCACAGAACATAAGACCTCATTCTACAAGGGCAACAGCCACTACCACAGCCTTCTTACGAGGAGTGGCAACCAAAGACATTATTGAGGCGGCTACTTGGACCTCCGTGCATACATTTGCCAAGCATTATAATTTGCCTCTATATTCCAGATCCCGAGCAGGGTTTGCCACTGCTGTACTGCAAGGGATCCTAAACGCACCATAATCTACCTTTATCCTCCTCCCCTAGTTGGCTATGGTATTCTACCCAGTTGTTATGACTGCAGATGCATCCATGAAGGACATAGTACAGTTTTGTACCTACCATAAATGTAGATGTCCGAACTGGATAGCATCTGCAGTCAGGATTACCCTCCCTCCTTCCCCTCTGTGGTACTCCTAGGTGTCTACCCCCTAATAGCTAGCTGGTGGGGGTCTTTATGGTGTATTTGTTTGTATATATGTACATACATGCTTATTTTTGTGTTTACCTATATCCTTTTTGGAAACATTGGCATTCTATCCAAAAAATTTTAGCCTTCCAAGAGGGCTTCTGGCATCTGGGGCAAGAAACACTGAGGAAAATGGCGTCGGCTGATGCTTTTATACCCGAAGACCAACAGAGATGACGTCGGGAGAAGTGCGACATCAGCCGAAGCCGGACCCGGACTTTGGAATCCGGCCGACTGAAGGGCTGCCTGACGACAGGACAACCCAGCTGTTATGACTGCAGATGCTATCCAGTTCGGACATCTACATTTATGGTAGGTACAAAACTGTACTTTCAGAGAACTACAGTGATCAACTAAATTTTATTGGCAGAAACTACACGGACATCCTACATTCTTTTCCAGTCCATCAAGTGTCTGTAGTCTAACTAATTTCAAGTGATAAATGTGCAATAAATAACTCATGATTTAATAACGCTGGAGGTATACAACTGACCGACCTATAAAATACTTAATCGGATCAAGCAAACTTTTTTTCTCTCCGACTCTACAATACGTGCTTTGTATAAGCTTTAAAATTCTAATTACATGTCTAATAATTGTCACTTGTCGCAGAGACGCCTCACATGTAAGCAATGAATGCCATTGTAGCAGTGTAAAAAAATAAAAACCCATGTACTGCAACATTAAATCAAGCACACTGTTGTTATTTTTTTCTGCAAAAATACAGCTACTCAGATCAAACACTGCCAGTAAAGATCAGAGCAGTTAAGACACCCTCACATATTAAAGAAATGTCACGCACAGCTAGCAAGCACCTTTAAAAGCCACAGATTAGTCAAGCGGTGAAGAGTTATTTAGTCAGATATCACATAATAATACACCAAAAGCCTCATACATCACATGTATGTTCTGCTTTGCCTGCTGGCTGATTTACAGTGTTTTACCCGTGTTTTCCTACTGCAGAAAACTCTTTCTGGTCGTGTGACAAATTATTGTCAAGTGCCTTAACTTGAACCCTGAGCAACAAGATCGCAAAAGGAAAACTTGTCAATTGTAAAAAGCTCACTGTTTGATAGCTAAGAAGTTGCATATTCCATTGTGCCGAACATGTACAATGCCTTATTAAATAAGTGTGATTATTGCTGTTCACTGTTTCATATCAATCTGCTAATATTTATTGTGCACACTTATGTTTTGCATGATCAATCTGTTAATATTTATTTCTTGTGCACACTTATGTTTTTGCATGATCAATCTGTTAATATTTATTGTGCACACTTATGTTTTTGCATGATCAATCTGTTAGTATTTATTGTGCACACTTATGTTTTTGCATGATCAATCTGTTAGTATTTATTTATTGTGCACACTTATGTTTTTGCATGATCAATCTGTTAATATTTATTGTGCACACTTATGTTTTTGCATGATCAATCTGTTAATATTTATTGTGCACACTTATGTTTTTGCATGATCAATCTGTTAATATTTATTGTGCACACTTATGTTTTTGCATGATCAATCTGTTAGTATTTATTGTGCACACTTATGTTTTTGCATGATCTATCTGTTGATACTTATTTATTGTGCACACTTATGTTTTGCATGATCAATCTGTTAATACTTATTTATTGTGCACACTTATGTTTTTGCATGGTTTCTTGTTCATGCTTTGTCGTAGAACCTAGAACCTGTTAAACGTATTTTGTCTGGTTTCTTTTGAGGCTAGCTGCACTGATTAATAAATTAAGGGGTAAGCAGGTGGTATCACTTAACTCATTTTGTAGCTGAATCACTCGTCACGATTGGCAAGTTGGTAACTGAAGGCTGAGACACAAAGGTTGTAGCGTCAGGGTAAACAATACCTATCAACCTTTCAGTGCAATCATTCTGGACAAAGCCAAATTTACCGAGGGAACAAAGACACAAAATCAGGGACAGTTTTACTGCTCTTATAAAATTAAGACAGTTGATAGACTAACACTGAAACACATTTAGCATCTTTAGACCCCGAGAGGCATGGTGGGCTAGGTAGCTCCACAACAAAATGGTCACAACAGAAATGGCAATTTGGATTGATTGCAAGGTATTACAGGGCACAATTTTCTGAAATGAACACTTACCTTATTGTAGATGTAAAGGAAGATCTCTGTTGCAGCTGTACGGCACTTGCCTTTCAGGATTTTTCGCTGTATTCTCGGTTGCGGGATGAATTACTGCTGGTCTCCCAAAACGGTGCACAGAAATGTTCTGTTGCAGTAGATAAGATTCAGTAGCAATATAGCAGATGACAGAAAAAGAAAGGGAATTACTACTGGAGGACCCCCTATTTATTGTGACAGAACAGACTTGGGTCTGGGGGTGGAGGTGTTAGGCAATTGGAGGCTTGGATTGTAAGAATTTGGCTGCCACCCCTTGCAACACATACAGAATCGACTTGCTGTGATCACAAGCAGATACACAGTGCATGGCAAGATGTTTTTCTCGTAAAATTTAACCGTAAACCTGATGTTACTCTGCACTGAAAACTAAGTTGAGAAGGTACCTGACAAAGGTCAGGTACATTTTCAACCTTTTTTTTTTTTTTTTATTACAGTGGAGCTAAAACTTTACTGCAGAGTTAGCGGCCCTTGTGGAAGGCACTCTGGTGGAACAGCATACCTTTTCTAGCATCTCAGAGAGCGCTCGGATGTAAGTGCAACGTTCTCCCTGAGAAGATCCTTGGGGTTAATGAGTTGTTAAAGCAAGGCAGATTATGTAGTTAATAGTTCTTGTTGTTGGGTCCAAAGCAGAATGCAGAGTGCTCTGTCTCACTAAGAGACTTCTCAAAATAATATCTAAAATTTTGCTGCTGGGATTGCTTGCAAAAATGACATCACTTCTTGTCATCTGACTTCTACTTCCCAGACAAACCCCCTCATTGCTGGCAGCATTTAGCACCCGCCTGTAAAAATACACACACAAGGGCTTTTGCTCGGATCTGTTGAGCTTCTGGAGGTTGTAAAACAACTAAACACTTCTACGCTTCTTGATTGGTAATTAATTCACCCGAAAGACAATACAGAAAGCTTCCTAGTACAGACTTTGTATTTCTGGCTGCCTTGAAACATGTGAAATGGCATCTTTATGGCCAAGCCTATAAAGTGATTTAATTTCAGATATTTTTCTAAAGTTTGCCGGACTGAAGTTAACCCTCTAGTTTCCTCTGTTAAGGCATATACATTTAAACAGTTACAATAGTGCATGCACATTTCTGTTCTCTTTCAGTAGGACACACTGTGGGTATATTTTAAACACAAGTACTTTACAAATATCTTTTCAACATAAACATCTATTCAAAGCAGTTTGATATACATATGACATACAGTTCTAATGCATTTGTAACCCAAGCATTTTATATAAATTAGTTTGATATTCGCAAATGACATAATTATTTACAAAAATTCCAGCTAGCTGTGATGGTAGTACCTACCTCCTTTTGCCCCCCCCCCCCTGAAGACTCAAGCTAGTTTTTCAAGTGATCCTTAAACGTTGCTTGAGAGGGATGAACCTGTCTGGGAATGGGTCCTCTTTTTAATTTTGAAATACCAAAATCTCAAGTTTTGAGATACCGAACTCAAAACCTCGAGATTTTGGTATCTCGAAAGTGAAAAGTGAACCAAAAAAAAAAAAACTACTAAAATAATGTTTTTGCAGGGGGTTCAAGCCCCCCTGCACCCCCTACTTTAATATGCCAACTCCGAAATCGCACTACAGTGAAGAGAACGGTAAGCGGAACAGGAGCATTACCTTTCTCTTCACTATAGAGCGATCTCGGACTTGGTATATTTAAGTAGGGGGGTAGAAGGGGGATAGCCCCCCCGCAAAAACATTATTTTAGCTGTGTTTTTTTTCCCTTCACTTGTTAATTTTGAGATTCCAAAATCTCGACTTTCTGGTATCGGTATTTTAAAAGTTGAGATTTTGGTATTTCGAAATTAAAAAGTGGACCCCTGGGAGTACTTTACCCCATACCCTGTCTTCACATCCCAGATGCCTTGGCATTGCTGACCCCCCTACAGTTTTGCACTGTCGTATCCTATGCCTGCAACCTTAGGCCCCACCATAGTAACTTGGGATTTTGCTGGCTGGCTTACTTGCTGTAACCATAGATCCCCCTCATTCTCCTCCTGACTCCTACTGTGCAAATATGTAGCACAATGGCCTCTCTATCATGGTAAGGTTTCATCATTTTAACATGGTGCAGTTTGTGCCCCTGCCTCCTGCCTAGCAGTTCTGCCATGTAGTAAACATCATTGAACTTCCTTTATTTATTTATTTATTTATATTTGTTGACTGGGAGTATCCGGCTGGACATAGGTCCATTTTCAACGGAGGCCCGGGGAGAAAAGCTCCACAGTTAAAATAAACAGACAGTAGTTACATTGGATTACATAGCGATTAACAATTTACATAGCAATTACTTACAACATATTTACAGATGAAGAACATAGTACATCAGTAGACAACTAGAATCTTTATTTGTGAAGTACATAACAGACTTTAACATATGTTAAAATAAGAAGTTCCTGCTGTATAATAAGCACTAGGCTTATGAGCATCTGAGCTTGCTATAATCAAGGTAGTTAGTGGAGTGGAAAGAAAGGTAGTGGTTGGATGGGGTGGGTGATATTAGAGTGGGAGTTGCAAGGGCATATCCAGCATGTTTTTAGGTGCGCTTTTAGTAAAGTTTTGAAGTGAGTGCGTGATGGTATGGAGGTAATTGTGGTGGGAGGGAGTTCCATAATTTGGCTATGGTGCAAGAGAATAGTGCTTCACCAGCAGAGTTATTGGCTTTAGTGATCTGCAAGTGATTTTTGTTGCTGGATCTTAGTGGTCTGGTGGTGCGATAGGGTTGGAGTAGGTTCTGGAGGGATGGGACATTTAGTGGATGGTTTACTAGTATGTGGGCGAGTGAGAATTGATACCATTGAAGGATGTGAGGGAGTTCAAGCCAGCCCAGTTCAGCAAGTGAGAGACAGTGGTGACTACGGTAGGATGCCCCTGTGGCAAATTTGGCGATTTTGTTGTAGCAGGTCTCTAGCTTGTTTAGATCGCATTGCCTTAGGTTGGTATATATTGGAGAGGCATAAAGTAGGGTGGAGATAAGGTGGAAATTTGCTATTGAAATCTTTGCTGCTTTGGTGAGAAGATGCTTATTTCTGTATAATGCTTTTAGTTTTTTGTGGACTTTTTTATGGTCATGTATATGTGAATGTCAAATTTTAGTTTGTCTATTTCCACTCCTAGCAATTTGGTGTGTTCAGTTGGGTATATAGTGGTATTGTTTTTTGCTGTGATGTTAAAGTGAGAGTTGTTTTGAGTATGTTTGGTGGGTTGGAAGATGAGTAGTTTACTGTTGTTTGGGTTGAGTATTAATTGGGCATTGGATAACCACGTTTCAACAGAGGAAAAGGCTTCCTGTATGACTTTTTGCAGTTTGGGTAGGGACTGAGCTGAGCAGATGATGGTCAAGTCATCTGCGTATTGGATGTGTGCGCCATGTTTGATGGCAGAGGCTAGATTATTGGTGAAAACAGAGAAGAGTACAGGTACAAAGATGGATCCTTGGGGAACCCCTATGTAGACATGTGGTTGGGGAGATATGTCATTCTACCATACAACAGATTGTTGGCGGTCAGATAGGTAACTCTGAAACCAGTTGGTGACATTGTGAGAAGGATAGGTTACTGAGGACAGAGATAAGGTGTTTGTGTGGGACCATGTCAAATGCTTTAGATAGGTCTAGGAAAGTAGCAGAGGAGAGAGAGAGCCATTGTTTTTATGCTGAAGAATAGTGTTAGTAAAGGAGAGTAAGGCAGTGGTGGTGCTATGGTTTGGTCGGAAACCATGCTGAGTATTGGAAAGGAGGTTGTTAGTAAGGAGGTAGTCTGAGACCTGAGAGTGTATGCATCTCTGTAGTATTTTGGAGAGTGGAGAGAGAATAGCTATGGGGCGGTAATTGGTTAGTTCTGTGGAGGGTCCTCCTTTGTGGAGGGGAATTATATGTGATACTTTCCACAGTGTGGGAATGTAACTTTCTGACAGAGATTGGTTAATCAAGATGGATACAGGGTAGGCCAGAGCATCAGCTGTGATTTGTAGGTATTAACTTGGGAGGTTGTCTGCTGCTAATTTGGTGGGCTTAAGTTTAGTTAAGAGTTTTTTTTATGTTGGAGGTAGGTACAGGAGAAAAAGAGAAGGCAGTGGGGAGATTACTAGTTGAAGGTGTGGGTTGGAGGGGAGGGGGATTGTGTTGTTTAGCTAGTGATAGTATGGTTTGTGTGAAGTGTGTGTTGAATGAGGTAGCAATATTTTCTGAGGAGTGGGGGATGTTAGGAGGAGGGTACTGACTTTACCTGGATGGAGGATGGAGTTTATGGAGGACCAGAATTTTTTGGGGCTGTGTTCGGAGGAGTCTAAGGCAGACTGGTAGTATTGGAATTTGTCCTGTTTTATTAGCTTTTTGACTCTATTGCGTAGTTCTAGGAATTTCTGTCTAGTTGAGGGGGTTTTGGTTTTGCGCCAGTGCTCCCAGGCTTTATCCCTGTTTTTCATTTCTGACTTAGTGGTTTTCTGTAGCCATGGGGAGGGTTGTGCTTTGATTCTGGAAAGTCTTATGGGGGCATGGTAATTAAGGATGCTCAGGAAGGTAGTAGTAAAAAATTCAACTGCGTCATCAAGACTGAGGTACTTTAGAGGATGCCAGTTACATTCTTTGAGGGATGAGATGAATGTAAGTGGATTAAAGTTTAGTTTTTTACGTATTTGACGGTAGACGACAGGTTTAGCTTGGTATAGGTATTTTTTCAGTAGGAATGTTGGGGAGTGATCACTGAGGCTATCTGATAAGCAGCCTGTTATATATGACTGGGGGCTCTTACTGACTAGTATCCAATCCAGAGTAGTGTGCTTGCTGGAGTTTTTATTTATCCTGGTTGGCGACTGGACTAGTTGGGTGAAGCTATGAAGGTTTACATGATGGGTTGGACGGTTGCCAGAACAGGATTGCCAGTCAATATTGAAATCACCTAAAATGATAGTTTCTTGGGAGAGATAGTGGGTAGACCAGCTGAGGAGGTTTTCTAGTGGAGGGATGTTTTGGCCAGGACGGAAGTAGCATCCAGTTATGTTGATGATTTTGTTTTGGTTTATTTTGAGGTTGGTATATATTATTTCTTCATTGCCTATTTGTGGAGCTGATGATTTTAAGATCTGGATGTTTAGATGCTGTTTAAATATTATAGCTACACCACCTCCTTTCTTGTTTAGCCAGTCTACTCTTAGTATGCCATAACCTGTAGGGAGTATTTACTCACTGGTAATGTGAGGTTTTAGCCAGGTTTCTGTCAGGATGACTATATCTGTGGAGTACAAGTCTATGGTGGCATGGAGTTCATGGACTTTGTTGGATATACTTCTAATATTTAGGCTTAGTAGAAGGAAGTCATTTGGCTTTCTATTGGCTGTAATATGGGAGAAGTTGTGGTTTCTAGTCTGATTATGAGGATTGAGGTTGGAGATGGTAGGGCCAGGGTTGGGGTGGATGTCTCCACTTGGGGCTAGTTTTGATATGCATGAGGTTATTAGTTTTCTCGTTTTTTTAATGTGTTTGTTTATAAGGGAAACTTTATGATTGTGCCTTGTGGGTAATAGGTATGGTGGGAGGGTTACTGTGTTAAGTTGTAGGGATGCTTTATGTTTGAGTAATATAGTTGGTAGAATATGTGGGGGGTGCATAGGGATGGTTCTTGAGTTGGTGGGAGGGGAGCTGAGTGAGGGTGAGACATGAGTGGTGGTGTGAGTAGTAGTACAGTGATAGTGGTTGAGTGGGGGAATGATGGAACTTTGGTAGGATATAAGATGAGCAAGGAGAGTGCATGCATTGAGCATAGGTAAGGTATGCTTGTACTACATGTTAGTTGAGGAGGTGTGATAGTAGCGGGAAGATGGAGGGGGTAGTGTTGAGTTAGCGCTGTGGTTGGCTACTGGAAAGATGGGAGGGGTTTGTGAGTGTAATAAATGTGGGACCACTGGGGACGGGAGGAAATAGGGGGCAGGGTGGGGAGAGAAGCTGGTAGAGACCCTGTTAGTTGCTCTTATGAGGGGTCTGGAAACAATCAGGTAACAGAGTTAACTGATGACTGAACATATGATAGTGACAAGGGTGGTTGTAGTTTTAAAAATGGTGCCTGCCACAGGTAATATTTATTAACTTTGGGATTGTCTTAAGGTAATAAACAGGGAAGGGGGAGGGGGAACAAAGGTGTGAGCAAGCAGTTCTTTGTACGGTTGCTTATGAGCCAAAGCAAAGACAAGTTGGTGTTTGAGAAGCAATCACAATTGACCAAGGACTGCTCTGAAACAGTAAGTAATTTCTTAACCATTTCTCTGGTGGAAAAACAGGATAACCTTGCATCAGTAGGCCACTGTGGTCTCAGTTTAATTTATCAAACACACAGCATTGATCAGATTATGGATACTATTTGCTAACAGAAGGGAATAAGAGAGAAAGTGGAAGGTGTGCGTGTGCGTGTGCGTGTGCGTGTGCGTGTGCGTGTGTGTGTGTGTGTGTGTGTGTGTGTGCGCAAAGCCAAAGCACAGTGCTCTCCAGGGGAAAATGAATATTGGCTCAAACAGGTAGACACATACTCAAAGTTAACTGTAGCTGTTTGCAGACAGTTCAGACCCGGACTGTGCTTTTCTTATAAGAATGATAAAGGTGGTACCACAGTTGAATACTTAGAGGGGTGTTGGGTCTAGAAAAGAAGAGGACAGAGAGGGGTAAGCACTTTCAGATGGTAAAGATAAATTACAAAGATTACAAACAACACACTGAGCAAATAGCTACTGTATGCAGGAAAATGTCTTGAACCAACTACTAATATATGCAGATACTTAGCCAATTGGTAAAACATCTGTTAGAAGAAACCTCAAGACAGTTAGACAGTTATGCAGTCACAGATAAAAATATAGCGAGCAGCACTCTGTCGCAGTTGTCTAATGTGATTCTATCCACCAGTAACTGCACAATTATATAGAAATAATTAGACACTAGTATGAGCTGTCTACACACAACACAATTACATGAATAACATTAGTGAACAAGGTGCAGCTATGCAAATAGACCATACTATTATACTAAAAACAACTTGGTGCAGACAAAATGCTAGCATAGTAACTTCCAATAATAAAGCAAAAATCCTATTAGATGTCTAACACAATTCAACATAAACATATACAGTTGTAAAATGTCTAACACAAGTCAACATAAATAGGCATTTACAGTTGTAAAACACTTACTGGAGAGACACTGAGCTCCTCATGAGGCCTGTAGCAGAGTGGATTGTAGTTTTAAAAATGGTGCCTGCCACAGGTAATATTTATTAACTTTGGGATTGTCTTAAGGTAATAAACAGGGAAGGGGGAGGGGAGAACAAGAGTGTGAGCAGGCAGTTCTTTGTACTGCTGCTAATGAGCCAAAGAAAGACAAGTTTGTGTTTGAGAAACAATCACAATTGACCAAGGACTGCTTTGAAACTCTTAAGTCATTTCTTAACCATTTCTCAGGTGGAAAAACAGGACAACCTTGTATCAGTAGGCCACTGTGGTCTCAGTTTAAAATAACAAAAACACAGTATTATCAGATTACGAATACTATTTGCTAACAGAAGGGAATAAGAGAGAAAGTGGAAGATGAATGTGTGTGTGTGTGTTTGGGGGGGGGGGGACCTGCTTACAAGCCAAAGCAGAGTGCTCTCCAGGGGAAAATGAATATTGTCTCAAACAGGTAGACACATACTCAAAGTTAACTTTAACTGTTTGCAGACAGTTCAGACCCGGACTGTGCTTTTCTTATAAGAATGATAAAGGTGGTACCGCAGTTGAATACTTAAGAGTGGTGTTAGGTTGTAGAGACACTGAGCTCCTCATGGGGCCTGTAGCAGAGTGGATTGTAGTTCCTTGCCACTTTGAAGGGTCCTTCCCAAGCTGGCTGCAGCTTGTGGTGTCTGACAGGAATGAGAAGCGTAACCTGCTGCCTCACAGCATCCTGTCTGGATTAAGTGTTCCTGTCATACCTGATGTTTTTCTGCTATTCGGCTTCTGCCAGGTTCTTCTGGGCTAAGCCCATGAGTTCTCTGAGCCTTGTCCTGAGGTTCAGGACATATGTCACAGCAGACTCCTTGTGGGATTCACACTCACCCTCACATTCATCATAACTCTGATCCTGAGGTCTCCTTGCCCTGTGCCCATACAGCAATTCAAAAGGTGAGAAACCTGTGGATTCCTGGGACACCTCTCTGTAAGCAAACAGATGGGGCAGATATTTCTCCCACTCCCTCTTAAAACTGGTCTGCAAAAGACCGTAGCATGGTCTTTCGTGTACAGTTTAACCTCTCCACCAGATTATTACTCTGGGGGTGGTCTTTAGGTGCTTCACTCTACAGTGCTCCCACACCACGCCAGCAAGTCTGACATAAATTGCCACCTCTGTCATTATTTCTTTTGTGAAACCTACCTTGCTGAAAATTTCTAACAAGACATTTGCCACCTTTTCTGCCTTGATGGAGGACAGGGCCACTGCTTCAGGGTATCTGGTAGCATAATCTACTACCACTAGGATACACTTCTTCCCTGTGGAACTTGAGGTACCTAGAGGCCCCACATTATCCAAAGCTACCCTCTGAAACGGCTCCTCAGTCACAGGCAAAGGCATCAAAGGAGCTTTGACCTTGTCTCCTGCCTTGCCTACTTTTTGGCACTGGTCACAGGCCCTGCAGTACCATCTTACATCCCTTGCAGTCCCAGGCCAATAAAAGTTCTGCATAAGTCTCTTGCTATGCTTTATGCCCATATGACCTGAAAAGGGAATGTCTTGGGCTATGGCTTGATGTGCCAGACGGTTGGCTGTGGACACTACCAACTGCTGTATTCTCTTACCCTCTAGCCCTCCTTCAGTGGTCCATTCTGTATACAAATAATCCTTTGTTTCAGTATAAGGAATACCCTTTTCCTTGACAAACAAGCACCTCCCTAGCTACCCCCTTCAAGTCTTGTAATGTAGGGTCTGAAAGCTGAGTCTGTCTCAACTCTCTCTTTGTTAACCCTTCCCAGCTCCCCTTCCACAGGAAGTCTGGTATCTTCTGACAGCAGTGCCTCATTGTCAGCCTGGGTACTTCTACCTCTGCCCTTGCAGTCACTCTGTCCAAGCGAACGTCACTGCCCACAAGCATCTGTGACTTGCCTTCAGTCCCACTGCTACCAGAATAGCACCCTCCCTGAAGTAGCCTTCACACCAGTCCAGGCTTCAAGTGTGCAGTCTGTCTTGCCCCCCCCCCAGGCTACCAGACCCACATGCCTGTCTCAAAGCCTGACTGTATGTCACTGCATGCACACAAGGTACTGCACTATCAAAGTCATTCCCTATCAGGGCATCTGCAGGGATATCCTCAAACACACCTACTTGCTTGCTTTCATTTCCACCCTCCCAGTCAAGGTGAACCCTTGCCAAAGGTATTTGGAATGGGGTCCCTCCTAAACCTCTGACTGGAGTAGACTGCCCAAGCTAGTAGTGCTTCTCTTTAATCATTGCAGGCTTGACATTGGTTAGGTCAGAGGCTGTGTATCTCTTAGCTGGCCTGTTTCTCATCTACTAAGATAGGATATAACCTTTTGTGGTAGTTTGGTACCCTTGTTGTCTCCAGACAACTTACCACTGACATTCTGTTATTCCACTTGCTGGCTCCCCTACCTTTTGTTCCCCACCTTGCCTCTTTGGACATCTCTATGCTGCATGGCCCCACTGGTTACATTTTAAAACATTTAACCCTTGATCCTGGCCATGTACCTGAACTAGTGGCTTCCTCTGTTACTGGTGGACTCTGTTGGGCAGTTTAGGCTGCCTGCCATGGGTTCTCTTTACCCATGGGCTGCAGTGGGTATCCCTTTCCTGTGCAGTAATGCCTTGCTTGCTAGGTACAGGTCTCCTTTTTCCCCAACTCATCTGCGGTATTGCATTTCTTATCTGCCAACCAGATTCTTGTGTCCTTAGGGAAAGTGCTAAGGGTTTGTTCCCTCGCCAAAAGGTCTGCCAGCCCTTCAAAAGTAGTGACGTGACACACACTCACCCAACTATGAAAAATAAGTGCTTAACTCAGCAATATAATCACACACACTTTCATCTGCCTTGCGTCTATGCTCACGAAACTTTTTTCTATAAGTTTCAGATGTTAACTTAAAACACTCTAATAAACATTCCTTTACTTGGTTGTAGTCTAGGCAGTCAATGTCAGATAATTTAGAAATGGCAGTTATAGCTTTACCATGGAGTTAGGGGGGTCAGGACCCGTACCCAGAGCCCTTGGTCAACATTATACTGTTTACATACCCTTTCAAACATATGAATAAAACCATCAAAATATAAAAAATGATCACCCTCCGTAAGTTGTGGAAGAAATTTACTGACATTTATTGCTTCTGGGGTTCAGTTACTCCCTTCCCTGTTACATCCATGACCCTGGAGAAGAGTCAGCATTTCCTTTTCATGTTGCCTCTTGCCTCTGCCTCTCATTTTCTTTGGCTTCCAGACGTCTCACTCTCTGCTGATTCTAATTCAGTCTGTTTCTCCTTTTCTTCGGCCTCCAAATGCTGCAGTCTCTCTGCTGTTTCTGGTTCCAAATGTTTGGCTTCAAGTTCAAGTCTCTCTTAACTCCAGATGGAGTTTTAAGTCCTCTGAGACGAAATGTAACTGTTCATTTTCTGAGAGTTGGACATCCCCAAGGCCAGTCTGAGTGTCTTCCTGGTTGCTGGTCTGTGATGCAGCTGTGGCTAGGACTGTAATAATTTCCACCTTAGTCAGGTTGGCACCAGTCCTTTGGCTTGGCACATCTCAGCCAACTGACTCCTTGTGAGCTTGCCATAATTCTCTGCTGACATCCTTGCCTGCTCTCCTTGACTAACTAAGCTAACAAAAAATAAATAAAACTTTTGTGATATGAAACTCTGAATGTCTACCATGTGACTGTTTGAGAGTACAGACACATTCTTTAGTGACCATTGTTTACAGGCTACAGGAGTTCACCTTCCACACCACTGAATCCCAGTATGTGATGTGGTGATCCCACCACTGCCTGCCAATATGTGATGTGGATATCCCATCACTGCCACCGATAAATATGTGATGACACACCACTGGACCAGTAATCAAGGAGCCTCAATCCTCACCACTGGCACCTGTGGGGTTCATTGGGAGGATAGCAGGTCCTCACTCAGTATTTCCAGATGCAGCTCTCTGCATCAAGTGCAGATTCCCTTAAGAGCACACAGAGACCACAGTCAGTCTGGGGCTGGTTTCTCCCTCTTTCTCCAGATCCTCAATAAGACTCCCTATTGGCACTGTTATAGAGTCGAGTCCTTAGCCAGGGTTCTAAGCCAAGTCCTCCAACACGCACTCTGTCCAACCATTGCTTCATGTCCCTGCCCAACTGGCTGACACACACACTGTGAGATTTGATGTACACACACACACACACACACACACACACACACACACACACACACACACACACACACACACACACACACACACACACGCGTGCATGCCTGGGAAAAGCTGGCACAGATTTACTAGCTATGCCCACTTTTGCCCAGACTATAAAGTAGTTACCACTGCCACCAGAACCCCTCCACAGCTACTTTAAGGCCCTTAACAAAGGGTTCCAGTCTTAACTTTATAATATTAATGTTAATATTAATACAAATGGTGGTGCTGCAGTAGCGTTGTCACCTCACAGTAAGACGCTGTCCGGTTCGATTCTCAGCTAGAGCGTCTTCTGCGTGGAGACATGCGTGAATGGGCGTACCTTCTTTGAAGGTTGTGCGTCAGGGCTGGTAACTTGGCACGTAAAAATCAACTACTAATCATTAGCAGACCGGATTTCTGCTGTGTCGACCCCTTATCGGGAAAAGCCGAAGGACACAACAACAACATTAATACAAATGGTAGTTGGACAAAGAGCAAGGCTGTTAGGAGTGGCCCACACAGTGTCACCAAATAAATATGCAGGTACTCTGAAAACATAAAATCTCTACAAAGATCAGCCACAATAAAAGGTTTAAATATATTTAATGATAAATAGTAAAAGAATGGGAAAATACTAAGTATGTATTCACAGTGACATTGGAGTTCAAAATCCTTCCTGTAGACCATGCTACTGTGGCAGAATGTAACCAGCTCCCTCCTCTTGTGGGTGGGTGAGCTGACATCCTTACTCACTCCAGTCCTTCTTCACTTGGCTCTCGAAGTGCCCAGGCTGTCGCATTAACTTGCATCATTGGTGTCATGGCTCTGCGCACCACAGAGATGGCACTTTTGGAGTAGAATGCTGTTGTGGAAATGCCATAGTTCCTTAGGATAGGGTCTTATAAATGGAGGCTAAATATTTAGACACGTGTTTAAAAAATGACTAGGCTTTGGCCCCATGTTGAAATGTAAATATGAATACACTTGTGTGGAAAACCACATATAAATTTAATGTAGTATGTGGTGCAAAAGTAGGGGTGATGGCAAAGAGGTGTATAACAAAACTTGTTATGCACGTCAGAGCTTTTATGCCATACTTGCATACTAATGTACTTGTATCTACCGTTGTATGCCACCAGAAAATTGAAATCGCTTTAAAAGCTGTAACATACTTCTTGCTACCACAAACCGGCAGACTGAAGTGTTTAACTCATTCCCTCCACCACAGCTCTTTTGAGTATGTACTTTTAATTCCCAGTGGATGTGTGTCGAGCCTTTAAAAATGAAGTTATCACTTTACAATTCAAACAGATATTCATATCTCTGGAACCAAAAGTGTTACTAGAAAACTGTAAATGGCAAACTGTTCAGGATAAATTAATCTTTACATTAATGGCATTCATTCAGTTTGTTTACTTTAAACTGGATTTTATAAGCCAAAATAAACACAGTGAGTATTAATTTTGTAATGTATCATATATTCGTAACTATTCAAGCAAGACACATACTGCCCACAGGCTAGTCTTCATACAGCTGTGAGCTTTCATATGAGGCTATGCAGTTCTGTGTTATCTGAATGTTGAGATATTTACAGAAATATGAAAATTTATTACAATTTAAATACAGTGTACAAATCTAGCTCTCTAGTTGTGTTAGACAGAGCTCAAACATCAATACAGTTTTGCTTACCATCATGTATATTTTAAGATGAATTTTTCATTTGACGCCTAAATACTACATTTGATCTTCGCCAAAAGGTCTTGGCATCTGTGGGAGGTAACTACAGAAGTGCCTGGAGGTGCACTCTGATGTTCATAGGTAGGTACTAGGCTATCTGCCCGAGGGCATTTATAAGCCTAGCCAGAGTGTCAGCTTTCGCCGCCCCATTGATTAATTAACTGAGCCTCTGTCAAGAAGAGCCAATGAAGTGATCCCAGGGGTGTATTTTCTGTTACCCATCCACTCGTCAAGGATTCTCTTGAAGAGTGTTAGTGAGGGGCTCTGCCTAATGTAGTTAGGAATTTTGTTCCAAAGCATGGGGAGTCTCTGACAGGACTCTATTCCTCCAGCAGGTTTAGTGCACTAGAGCGAGTAGCTCACAGTGACCTGGATTTCTTTAGGTGGAGCATGTCCATCAATTCCGAGTTGGACATGGCTTTGTAAGTCAGGCAGAGATCATCTCTGAGTAAGCGATATGCCACTGAGTACAGCTGGAGTTTTTCCAGTCAGGCTTCATAGGACATATGTTTGAAGCCAGTAACCCTCTTGGTGAGGTACTTTTGTGGTCTTTCCAGCTGTTGGAAGTGTCTTGTGAGATACATCCCAAATGGGGCATTGTACTCTGATTGGTCTGATGAGTGACGAGTAGAGGAGCACTATAACCTCTTTATTTCTAGATGCGAACCCTTTAGTAATTAGATGGGCTACATAGAAGGGTTTCCTAACTACTTTGGCAATATGATTGCCAAAGGAGAGATTACTATCTACCTGCGTCCCCAGATCTCTTATTGCCTCTTCTGTATTAAGGGGGCTGACACCTATGTGGTAATTCATGGGCGTTTTGTTTTTCCCAAATGGGATGACTATGCATGTTTTGGCATTTAGCTTGAGACCATGACTTTGACACCAGATGTCCGTCTCAGTAAGGCCCTTTTAGAGAATGTTCTCGTCAGTCTGAGAGTCTGTTATGGCTCCCAGTTTGCAGTCATCGGTGAACTTGGTTAGCCATAGTCCTCCTGTGTTTGCCTGTACTTCTGAGAAGTATATGCCGAACAGTAGGGGCCCCAGGACCGAGCCTTGTGGGACACCACTTGTGACTGGTTTAGAGTCGGACCTGGAGCCCGCTATTCTTACCTTGAGTTCTGTCTGTAAGCCAGTTGGCAACCCATCTTGTGACGTAGGGATGTTCAGGCTGGTGAGTTTTTCTATAATTCCCGAGTGGGGAATGATGTCAAAAGCCTTGGCGAGGTCAAGGTAGGCTGTGTGAACTACCTTCCCCTCATCTATGGCCTTGGTGACTGTCTCGAAGAAGTCAACCAGGTTTAGTAGGCATGATCTGCCCTTAACAAAGCCAAACTGGGTCGGTTCAAGTGTTTGGAGGTTGTCAATGTCTTTGTTAATGAGTTCCATGATGATGCGCTCCATAGCCTTGCAGACCAGGCTAGTTAGGCCTATGGGGGGGGGTGATGGCTACCAGGGTCAGTTGTGGCCCCTCCTTTGTGGAGCGGAATAACCGTTGCTGTGCGCCATTCTATGGGCACGTAGCCTGTGGAGAGGCTGAGGTGGAACAGTGTGTTTAGGTGGGGGGTTAGTTCGTTCTGTAGTTCGTGCAAGACGCAGCCTGGGACACCATCTGGCCCCACTGACGCTGTGCTTTTGGCTTTTGAAAGGGCTGTTTTCACCTGTGCATCTGTGATGTCTGGAATCTACACTTTTCTGGTATTGTTGTGGGCCGTTTTGGGGGTGAGAGGGGGGTGAAGTTTGCACTGAGTCTATCTGCCAGGATGTTGGCAATATCAGTGGGTTCAGTATAGTTTTTGCTATTTTGCACTAGCTCACACCATGTCTGCGAGTTGCCACTTAGATTCTTGACATAGCTAAAGAAGGCTTTGTTATCTTTCGAATCCTTGGCTATTTTTCTTTCGAGGTTAGCCTTGGGGGATTTTATGAGGGACAGTAGTTTCTTACTGTTACTGATCAGGGATGTCTTTCCTTCTTGGGATTTGCTTTTTTTCTGAACTAGTTTCCTCCTATTGTATAGCCTGTTTATGGCAGGGGTCCACCAGACTGGTTTCCTTCTCTTAGGGGAGTGAGTCTTGGTTTTGCTAGGGATGGCACAATCCATGCATCCTTGTAGGTGCTCATAGAGTGCATTTGTAAAGGTTCCTGCATCTTGGACACTGTTATCCTTTAGTGTGGGGACTGTGAAACTTACCACCTCTGTCTTAAGTACGGTGACGTTTGCTATAGAAAAGTTTTTCACTGTGGTTTCCTTGGTTGGAGGTGGTGGTGTGGTGTGGACATCCAGAGCGATTAGTTTATGGTCTGATCTAACCGGTGACCTGTTGCCCATGTTGGTGATGACCAGGTCCGATATGTTTTCACCTCTGGTAGGGGGTTTACCAGCTGATCCAGGGCATTTAAGTTGATAAATTCCAGGAAGCGCTGGACCTGGGAGTTTGTACTAGAGTAGTTTTCCCAGTTAACGGTAGGGTAATTGAAATCGCCCAATATCAGGGTGTTTGGTAGGACCTTCATGTTTTCCCGCGTCTCCAGAAAGGCAGAGTGGTGGTCCTGGGTTATGGAGGGTGATCTGTAGCAGCCCACAATTTGCATTGCAGATTTGCCTGATGTTAGTTGCACATGGATGATCTCGGAGGTATCATGCTGCGCCACTAACCTGGAGGTATAGGTATCCTTGATGAATATGAATACACCCCCCACCCTCTTTTGTGTTTCGGTCCGTGTTCTGTGGCCGAAATGTGTTGTATGAGTTGTAGCCCGGTAGTGCTGGGTTGCTCTGTGGAGCCTTGAACCAGGTTTCAGTTACTGCACAGATGTCGACGTTCTCCATACTGAGGAGTGCTTCAAGCGCGTGCATTTTGAGATTTAAACTCCTGGTGTTGAGT
Organism: Protopterus annectens; assembly: GCF_019279795.1. Taxonomy (NCBI): domain Eukaryota; kingdom Metazoa; phylum Chordata; order Ceratodontiformes; family Protopteridae; genus Protopterus; species Protopterus annectens. Next base: position 149,262,486 of record NC_056748.1, on the reverse strand, counting down.
AGCATAACCCTCATTTTTTTATTTGTGCTGTTTACGGAGGTGGGTTTGACTTTTGAGCCTTGCCTAAAAAAGGCACTATGGGGGCAGCAAGAGCCTTGGCCAGTATTCGAAAGCCTGGGGGAGACTGGTACAAGCCATCTCTTGCGAAGCAACGAGGCTTGTCAAGCATGTCGTCCCAGACTGACAGACACTGGATCCCCTTTGAATGACACCAGAAGCTTAGCCAGTTGTTGAAATTGATCATTCTTTTCTTTATACTGCGGTATCATTCTTGGTGAGGGCAGGATGCTACCCCGGGCCAGGGTCATACCCACCTGGGCTACATGATCGGAGAGCTCTTCCATGTCTCTTTTCATGTAGTCCAGGGAGGTACATCTCAGGTCATTCACACCAGTATGAACAATGACAGAGTCATATTTGTACTTGTTCTGGAGTGACCTGAGTGCTTGTGTTGTGTGGTGGATTCTGGCTCCCGACAGGCAGCTAACAGTAACCTTCTCCTTGTCCAGCCTAGTGAGTGGGACGTCAATGTGCCTGACTAAAGAGTCTCCTATTACTAGTGTGCTAGGTATGTTATTTCGCCTTAAGGGCTGTGATTGTGCGGTACACTGATTTTGTGTTTTATGTGTTGTCTGGTTTGTGACGGGAGGTGCAGGTTTGTTGGGTTTCTGCTTTGGAGGTCTCTGCTTTTGCAGGTTTCTGTTTAGAACTTCCGAGTATGATTTTGTGTATTTGTGTATTTTTTGTCATTGCTGGTTCAGTATGTCTATGTGAGGCTGGAGGTGTGGTGCAAGTGTTAACCTTCTCCTCATGACTGCCTGTTCCAGTCTTGGGTGGAGAGTGCTTAGCCTCCAATTTAGCTATATAATTGCATCTCTCGCATATGTTAATGTTTTGTGGTAAGAGGAGAGGGTTGTCTGTGTACATGAGGCAGTTGTAACATTGCCTCAGGAAACCCAGATTCACCAGCTGGACTGGAGAGTATACCTGAAATTGCCCTTTGGTCATGCCTGAATAGTGGAGTGAGCTGCTTAGTCGCTTGGTTGGTGAGGGGTGAATTATAAGCGTTGCCCTGTTGGGCAATCAAGTGTCGGAGTATATTATTGCTTGCTATTAGGTCTGAGCCCAAGTGCTGGACTGTAGAATGCTTTTTAAGTGCTTAGGTTGAGAGTTAGACTTACTTTCAAGGGAAAAACGGAAGAGGAGACTTTGTGGAGCCGGGATAAATTTAGCCGTAGCTAACCGGTGCTGCCCGGACGTGCAAATGCGTTTTTTACAGCAGGGAAATGAAAAAGAGTGAAATTAGCCCAAAATGGCTTATAAACTACTAACTTGTAATGAGTTAACTGCTTTTAAAGCTCTTAGACCATTACAGGAACATTTGTATTCTGGCCACTGATCTCTGACATCACTAAGTATTTCCAAGCTTACAAAGCAGTAAAACACTTTACGCTCCTACACTTTTCTCTATAACTCGTAGTGCATCATAGCAGTTGAAGCTCCATTTACTATAAGAAACAATGATTGGGTTTCACCACTGATAAGTAATTTTTAATTTGTTCTTGTCCCTAATTTTTAAGAACACATAATATAGGGGATTCTGATCAAGTATCTAATCCAAACCACATTGTTATAGGTTTGAGATACAGAGGCCAAGAAATTAACCTTGAGAGCAGACTGAAGTAACATTTGAGAGGTGAATCTTGTATTCTATCAATAGTATATAACTACCGAGGCATGGTCAGGAATGCCCACTCATTACAAGAATATATAACTACTGAGGCTTGGTCAGGAATGTTTACTCATTACAAGAATATATAACTACCGAGGCGTGGTCTGGAATACCCACTCATTACAAGAACATACAACTACCCAGGCATGGTCAGGAATACCCACTCATTACAAGAACATATAACTACCCAGGCATGGTCAGGAATGCCCACTCGTTACAAGAACATGAAACTACCCAGGCGTGGTTAGGAATTCCCACTCATTACAAGAACATATAACTACTGAGGTGTGGTCAGCAATGCCTACTCATTACAAGAACATATAACTGCCGAGGCGTGGTCAGCAATGCCCACTCATTAAAAGAACATGTAGCTACCGAGGCGTGGTCAGGAATGCCCACTCATTACAAGAACAGGTAACTACCCAGGCGTGGTCAGGAATGCCCACTCATTACAAGAACATGTAACTACTGAGGTGTGGTCAGGAATGCCCACTCATTACAAGAACATATAACTACCCAGGCATGGTCAGGAATGCCCACTCATTACAAGAACATATAACTACCCAGGCGTGGTCAGGAATGCCCACTCATTACAAGAACATATAACTACCCAGGCGTGGTCAGCAATGCCCACCCATTACAAGAACATATAACTACCGAGGTGTGGTCAGCAATGCCCACCCATTACAAGAACATATAACTGCCGAGGCGTGGTCAGCAATGCCCACTCGTTAAAAGAACAGGTAACTACCCAGGCGTGGTCAGGAATGCCCACTCATTACAAGAACATGTAACTACTGAGGCGTGGTCAGGAATGCCCACTCATTGCAAGAACATATAACTACCCAGGCATGGTAAGGAATGCCCACTCATTACAAGAACATATAACTACCAAGGCGTGGTCAGGAATGCCCACTCATTACAAGAACATATAACTACCCAGGCGTGGTCAGGAATGCCCACTCATTACAAAAACATATAACTACCCAGGCATGGTCAGGAATGCCCACTCATTACAAAAACATATAACTACCCAGGTGTGGTCAGGAATGCCCACTCATTACAAGAACATATAACTACCCAGGCGTGGTCAGGAATGCCCACTCATTACAAGAACATATAACTACCCAGGCGTGGTCAGGAATGCCCACTCATTACAAGAACATATAACTACCCAGGCGTGGTCAGGAATGCCCACTCATTACAAGAACATATAACTACCCAGTCGAGGTCAGGAATCCCCACTCATTCATTGTAGTACATAGAGCAGTAGTTGATCTGATGTGCTACTAGTTACGGGAAAATACGTGCAGGAACACAAAGTGTTGTACCAAAGCTGTAAAACAGTGCTGTCAGACAGATACTGTCCATAAGCCATGTGTGTGCCTCATCCTCCTTTTTCTGACAGTGTGTGGTGTATGTGTATCAGCTTTTTACAGTTTTACCTTCTTGACTTTGCTCTGTGGTGCCTGGCACTGGCTGTTATGCTTTAGTACGAGACTAGAGCTACTGATGCTTAACGGATTATTATTAAAACTTCACTGTACACCTTTCTTGCATCAGAAAGGTGCTTAAGCAAGTTGTATTTTCCTGAATTCAGAGCATAATGAGCATAATCCCAGTGCTCTGTGTATAACAGATTGGTTATGATTAAAATGTCATCATAATCCTCTTTGTGATGCTCCTGTCTGATCATTTTTTGCTTTTGCTAAAATTACATTTATGGTTCTGGAAAGAGTATAAATCAGAGTTGAAGGGGTTGGAAGATATGATTTAGTAATGGTTGATAGGGCTCTTGAAAAAGGCTGTGTATTATTGCTCCCTTGAGGATACAATAGTTTTGACAAAAGTTGTTCTTTATTTCAAGTGAGACTGTGGTGGACTGGCTTTGGGTTACTGAATGTTCCATGCCATTTGAGATAACAGTGAAGCACACTCAGTGTTTGCACTGAGGGAATATTTTAATTTATTTGATCTATGCTTGCAATTTGAAGGAAAGTACAGTTATTTTAATTTTAGGTAAAGATACAGTGGTGTATTGAGCGCCTAACAGTGTTGTGAACATGTATAGTTTATCGCACAAAATTAGTACTATCATTATAATTTTGTGTATCGATATGGGTGAAAGGAGATGTATGGTACTTCCTTGTGCACAAGAATTCAACACCACTTATGCCAATTTCATCAAAAATAACTTTTCAGAGTTTTTTTGTAGTAGTGGGGCTGACTAGGCTTTATTTCCCAAATTATATTTCCCTTTGAGTTTGTTAAAGCTTAGATGTAAAAAAAGTGTTCACTTTTGATCTCAGAATTCCAAATATCACACACTAACGCATCTTTCGTTTAAAACGCAATGAAAGACTATTTTCCTTTTTTTGCGCCTGGTTTCTGAACCTGGAGGATTAGGTACCTTGTATCTTTATCTTCGAAGTCTGTAGCTGATCTCTGGACGTGTATGCTTCCCCTGTGTGATCATGTGTGAGTTGGACTTGCTGAGAAGGCGTCATTGTGAGTTGATTAGGTTTATTTATTTTTATTTAAAACATTTATAATGGTACACAGCAGTTGTAGTTCAGCTGTTAAGATGGTTTATTCTATTTAATGGCAGTGTATCGGGTTCTGTCAGTTCTCTGCAATTGAACATTTAACAACATATGGATAAAAGGGTAGATGATGTTCAGGAAGAACAGAAGATTCAAGATGTCAGAGTTTTAATATTTGTGTGAGGAACTTGCATGCTTAGTATTGCACTGATGACCTGGAATTGTTCTGCAGGCTGCAACTAACGCAAAGCAATAGCCCAAATGCTGTCCTTAAAAGTTTTATAGAGCATGCAATAACAGGTTTCCCTGATTTCTTAACACTGATTGGAAATCAGAGCTGAACTTCTCACATATAAAGTTGTGTGGCATATGTGCAAAGTGACCTGAGAAAATACTCTCTCAATGGATCTGTTAGCATGTAAATAAATTCCTTTTTTGTGAAATTGTTTAATAATGGTCGTTTTTGCCACAGTTTTTACTCTTCTGACGTCTTGCTGTGAGTGGAACATGATGTTGGTTTTCTGATATGTACTACAAATGATCATTCCAGGCATGTGCCTTTCTCAAGTTGATAGCTGTGGGTGGGTGGGGGTGGGGGCTGTGCCGGTCATGACTGAAGGAGCTTCATGGTGGTGTAATAATTGCACTTATTGGAACAGAGCAGTCTGGGATTGTCAGATTCTTGGGAATTTTATTTAACTGTATCTGTCAATCTGTCCTTTGTTGACCAGGATAGTCCGACTAGGCTAGCAGCATCTTTTCATAGGAGACCTGAGATGGTATTTATACTACTAGGGGAATTGAGACAAGGCATTGGGGAACTTCCAATACTCTTCTTGATAGATGCAGTGAGATCTTTTACATCCACTTGAGCTACCACCAACTCAAGTATATGGGACCTCTGTTTTAACATCTCATCTGAAGGGCAACACACTGAGGAATGCAGCACCCCCATTACACTGCACTGCGGTAGCAGCAATCAGTCTACCAGGTGTGAGTATCGAACCTTTAGCTTTGCAGACCAACGGCGAACGTGCTACCTGTTGCATCACAGACAATTTTACGAGACTAAGTTGTTAAACTAAATTGTGTAATCAGTAATTCTAGTTTTGTAAAACTAGCTGTTGAGAAGGATATTTGCACTCCATTGATTATCGATATTTCCTTTTTTTTATTTTTATTTTTTTTTAAGTAGGAATGTGTGGCTGTGAATTTAAAAACATACAAATGGCATTTATTTTTTTTCCACATGAAAGATACTTGATTACTGAAATAGCATTCAGTTTTTATCATATGAGATGTCTGATATATGCAAATATTGTTTTACTTTATAGATGACAAAGCTCCAGTGACTGATACAAACATCCCATCACACTTGGAACAAATGCTGGATATCTTGATTCAAGAGGAAAACGAACGTGAATCTGGAGAGACGGGACCTTGTATGGAATACTTACTGCATCACAAGATCTTGGAGACTCTGTACACGTTGGGAAAGGCTGATGTATGCACATTCATTTTTGTTGCTGTCATCTGTGTTTATACAACTCTGTAACCAGTGAAAATGTGCATGCGAGTCCCAGAGCTAGAGAAGCTTATATAAGTTACTTTGACCATCGTCCTGGCAGAAGCCCATCTGCGTGGTAGTACAATACAGTTACTATGGTTTGCCCTTCGATTACCTCTGGGAATTTGTTTGGACCGCTTCCATTTACTCAGTTTTTAACTAATAACTGCTTATTTTCATCATGTTTTATTCTTTTTTTTTAATCCTTTGTTGACTGGCCTCTTTTCAGTGGAGACCTGAGCTCGTATTTGTACTTATAGGGGAAATTTAGCTAGGGCATCAAGGAACTTCCCCTAGTTTTCTCAATTAAATGCCGTGGGATCTTTTACATCCACCTGAGCTGCTATCAGCCCAAACAGATTGGGCCTTGGTTTAATGTTTCATCCAAAGGACAAAGCACTCAGGAGTGCAGCACTCCTAATACCATGCTGCAGTGTCAGCAGTCCTGTTGCTTGGAGTGGGAATAGAGCCCACAGCTTTCTGGTCTTCCACCACCCAAGGCTTGTGTGCCACCTGTTGTACCACTGACAGATTGTTTTCTGTTCTGTTCTTCATTTGTATTGTCTGTCTAGTTTAGTTTTTGCCTGTATGTATTCAGTTATTGGTCTGTCACTACAACTTCAGATCAGACTACAGATCTGGTGATATAAAAGGAGAAAGTGTTTAAACCTAGCAACAAAGTTAAACTAATCAAACTACTACAGAACATACTAATCAGACTACTTCAAACCATACTATAATATTTGCTTCAATGACTGTCAACAGTGTTAGCCACAGTAGAATGTTTGTAAACACTAAGGACATAGTTTGTGGGAAGATATTTCTTTTATGAAACTCCTGTATTCTTAGAATTAGTTCTGTTCCAATGAGTACCTGCGAAATCTGTTCTTTTGACAAGAAAAGCTGCAAATTAATAAAAAAATATATGAATATTAGTTTGTAGTGGTGTAAGTAATGCAAACTTATAGGTTCATAGGTGTGTACTAGGCTAATGGCTCTGGCCTTTACAAGCCTAGCCATAGGATTTCCCTGGCATAGAGCCACCCAACCATAGTTCCCAGTGCCTCTGTCGAGTAGAGCCACCGGAGTTATCCCTAGGGTGAACTTTCTGTTTCCCATCCACTCATCAAGGTTTCTCTTGAAGAAGGTCAGCTAGGTGCTCTGCTTGACATGTATGGGAAGTCTATTCCATAGCATGGGCACTCTCTGGGTTATGAACCTGTCCCTCCAGCATGTTCTGTTAATTGTAGCAATGAGATTGAGGTCTCTGGAGCGTGTGGTGCGGGGGGATTGGGATTTCTTTAGATGTAGCATTTCTAACAGAGCTGAGTCTGATATGGCTTTGTAAGTCAAGCAGAGATCGCCTCTAAGTAGGCGATATGAGACAGAGAATAGTTGAATTTTTTTTTTCTGAGTCTGTCCATGTTGGACAAGTGAAGGCCCAGGATCCTCTTTGTGAGGTACTTTTATGGCCTCTCCAGTTGTTGCAGGTGTCTAGTGAGGTACATGCCAAATGGGGCATTGCACTCGATGATTGACCTGTCTGGTCAGTGCTGCTGTCTTTGGACCAGTCACAAATCCCATGCAAATCAAAAAGTTTCCACCATACCAATTACAAATGTTTTTAGACCCCACCCCTTTCCACCACCAATAAACAGGGTGTGATGTATCCTAATCTTCATTACCGCTTTGAAATCACAGTATAAGTTGAGCCTAGCGGATGCACTGTTCAGAAAGATTCTGTAGGTCTGACAAAGCCCATTTGATCAGGGTAGAAGCACTCATCTTATGCCCACTTGGGTGTTTTCCCAGTTGGAATAAAACTTTTCACAGATTAATAAGAAATGAGCCTGTGGAAATCATTTTGTCTAAATGCAGTCAGTTACTTTTAAAATGTGCTTGGATAAAATTATTATTAATTTAATTGCATGCTGGATGCTTATGTTTGCCTCTGAATTAAGTTTTCTTTTGAGCTACTTTAATAGGTATTTAAGGAGGCAAGAAAATCTGTTACTACTTTTGGTGTCAGAATATATAAATTGCTTAATTTTTGGCTTAGCATGCTTGTCTTTCAGCCATTTATACCAGCCTGCCACTGGATACTTCTTTATCTACTCATCTGATGTCAATTTTCATTCTGTCCTCAATGTTTGAGTTCGCATCCGATCCAGCTCTGCCATTGCAAAAGCTTGTGGCAACCAGAAAAGTCTTGAGCTCTTCCCTTACCCAGAAAGCACCAACACCAAGTTCTTCAGATCTCGTTTGCCACTCCCGAGCAGCTAAGTGTTATTTTTCAAATAATTACTCTCTCTCCTACTAGTTTTTCTTTCTAATTTCTTATAAATCTATTTTAGATCTGGTTTTTATATATTGCTAGTCCCTTACCCTTCCCTTTTTTCATAGCTTTGTACTTTGATGCCCACGCACTTTCTGTGGATTGTTTGGGTTCACTCCACCTGCATGAAAACTGTGCTGTATGCCATGCTTTCAACCCAAGAGCTCTGGTTGGATGAAAAAAAACAAGTTAATTCTCAAAGGGTTACTACCCTTTTCTTTTAGTGAGGCATTATCTGGAGCTTCCCCCTCCACAAGTACCCCGTCGGAATCTTCCAGATATTTGGACAAGTCTAAGAGGAGACATCTGTCTGATCCAACAACTTCCTCAGATCCTACATTGAGAAAGGAAGACTCCTCAGATTCTACCTCATTCTCGGATCCAAAACCTAAAATAACCAAAGATATGTCTGATCATTTTTTGGGAACCAGATACTCTCCATCAGTGGACCCAGTGCCCTCTAGGGTCCCTTCCCCTTTTTTAGAGAGGCCAAAATCCCCATTAGTACTTTCCACTCATTCTTCCAGGAGCCTTACAGAAGAAGACGTAGAGAGGTTAGTGAAAAAGATTCTGTCGGCGCAGAGCAAGTCAAACCTCCTTTTGGCTCCTACCCTTCTGGGTCAGGAGATCCAACCTTTCACTACACCCCCTTTACAAGTTCCTCCTCCATCCCCGTTTTCAGTTTTGGATCTGAGCCTTCCAGGTCCATCAGCATCAGATTCAAGAATTGCTTTATTCTCTGAGCTGAATCTCACTCTGAGCTCTTCAGTTCCATTGGATCCGAAAAGTTCTCAGAGTTGGCGCTGCCCTGTCAGGTCTGGGGTGTTGCATTCGACTCTGAAATTTTTGGAGCTGTCACTGCACCTCGGGGCCTTGGCATGGGCTAGTTTGGCTCTGACTTCAGCCTTGGGGGAGTTCCCCTCTGAGCTGGATGGGGCTATAGTCCAAAGACCTGCCCTTATGGATCCGGGGTCCTTCTCTTCTCTGGGAGGTTCTGCCTTTGAGGACATGGAAAGAACCTTGTCTGCGTCCACAGCAAAGACTGTTCCTTTCCACTTGGATCCTCAGTCTCCAGTCTTGCCATGTCTTCATCTGGAGTCTCGCCTATCTTCTCTACGGGGACAGCTTGTACCGAAACCCCAGGCTTCCCAGCAGGATGTTCCCACCTCTTCGGATACCTCCCCAAAGCATCCCACTGAGGAGGTCCCTAACAAGAGAATGTGTAAGAGGAAGCAGTTAGACTCTCCAGAGGAGTCAGTTACAGAAGATACAGACTTTGAAGTTGAAGGGTCCCCACAGTTGCCTCCTGAAGATGTCCAGTTTAAGACAACCTAGAAATCCTGAAACCAAGAGGTGGCTGGAAGTCCAGCAGCCCTTCATCTGAAGAGTCTGTAGTCCTAGAGGCATTGGATAAGGGCAAGTGTATCTCTTGGGTTACTCCACCTGCCGATGGCCTTATAGATATGAGGTCTTGGCAGGTGTGGAAGGGCCCAGACACCACTGAGCCAACCCCCCAGAGACTAGATAAAGTTTTGACAGCACCAGAAAACAGGCAGTTTTGGACAGAAGGTACAACAGTAGAGGCCATGGTCATGGCTGCAGCCACAGAAGAGGAACTCTTCAAAGAAAGTTCCACTGTCTATCCACTGAGCAGGGAGATTTGGGTGATGGACAGATGTTCATCGTGTTACCCTGCTGCAGTCATCACACTTGGGTTATCCTGCCGTCAGGCGGTCCCGCAGTCTGCCTGAGTTCCAAAGTCTTGGTCCGGTGCCGGTTGCTGTCGCTTCTTCCCTGACGTCAGTGCGCCAGGGGTATATAAGAGGCATCCGACGCCATTTTCTACAGTCTTTCTTGCCGCGCGGTGCCTGAAGCAGAAGCAGTTCGCAAGTGCCTGTTGGCCGACACCTGAGATTTCCGAATCGAATTTCAGTCCGAAGTCTTCAATAAAGCTAAGTACTTCATTGGGGAACCTTTTCTTGCCTCAATCCAATGTCAGAAAAAGTTAACAATTGCATTTCTTGTGGGAAGCAAATACCACATAAGGACTTCCATTCTTATTGCATTCCTTGCCTAGGCCCAGACCACGACGTCACAGGTTGTCGGTTTTGTGCTAGGTTTAATAAACGAACTATCAAACGCCGTTTTGACTTTGCACGACATTACTTTGGTAGGAAATTTAATTATATCATGCCGTCGGATCAGCCGACGACCGGCATGCATAAAAAACGCAAGGATAAGGACAGGCAGCCTAGGACCAAGCCAGACGCTGAGACCTCTGCTGGGCCTGTCGTCGGTTCTCCGGTTTTCAGTGAGGCGCCTACGCAGCCCCTGATGACCGCAGAATTGGAGCCCCAGACAGCTGCGAATTCTCAAGCGGAGTGTACTAGGCTGTCGTAGCCATCTTCATTAGGCCCTTCCGACACCGGAGCAGAACTATATCCCGGTGCAGTAAAAACACCTTCGGTTGCAGAAGGTGTCTTCAGACCGACTACACTCACCATTAAATCTTAAGCTAAGCTTAAAACTCCATTAAAACCAAAGAAGACTGTACATCAGTCTATAGTTCAAGGCCCCATACCTAAGAAACAGATGCTTGAAGATTTGATTACCCTAATCAGGGGTTCCCATCCCCCTCCAGATAAAAGACCAAGACAAGAGGAGGATTATGCTTCCTCTGACCAGGTTTCAATTCCCTCAGATTCTTATGAGGAACAGGATTACACTTTTCCCCCTTATGAAGACTCTGATGCTGAAGACTCAATTCCCTCAGCATCTCCCCCTGAAGACTACTCTTTTGGGGAAACTTTACACACCATGAGGGAACATTTCCACTGGGAAGGACAGGACTACTCTGATTCAAAGAAAAGGCTCCAAGAGTTCCTTTTACTACCCCAGCACAGACCACTTGCTATCCCTCCAGTTTTTTAGATATTGTGGATGATGTTTACTTGGAGTCTAGTCTAAATCCAGACTCTCTACCTCCTGCTGCAGCCAAACCAGACAGGTACTACAGAGTACCTGACTCACACAAATTCCTTTATAAAAGCCCTGTGGCTGACCCAGAAACAATTTCCCAGGGTCCCAAAGGGGCTAAAGCTTCTATGGCTAAAAGTCCTGTACCCTCTGAAAGGGATTCCAGAGCACTAGATAGATGGGGAAAGAAGATATACACCTCAGCTACTCTGGCTATGAGAGCTTTAAATAGTCAGTTTCACATGCTGAAATATCAGCAATTCCTAATGTCTCAATTAAAACAAAAAAAGAGCACACTTTCTGAACAGTCTAAACTCAAGGAAATGCAGGATCTGTTGCATGCAGCTGAACAGGTGGGCAAACATATTTTACAATGTGGATTTGATTCATTGGAAGCTTCATGTAGAGCAGCTGTTACTGGGTCTGTCATACGTAGACATGCTTGGTTAAAAGAACAAACCCTACCGGATCATGTTAAAGCAAAATTATTGGATGCACCTTTATAGCAAGATGTCTTATTTGGTGTCAAAGCAGAAGAAGTTTTAAAGAAAATGGAGGATAAGGCAAAGTCTATGCAGACGGTCAAGGATTTTTTACAGGTACAACCCCCTTGGCCAACAAAAACTGGTCCTTTCCAGCTTCTGACAGATCACAGAGGGGCAAATACAGACGCCCAAGGGGCAGAGGTCAGTCCCAAGGCCCTTACAAACCTCGCCAGTGGGGTACTGCTACCCAGAAGGGAGGCCCCATGCTAGCAGAAGACAAACACAATGACTCAACCCTCAAATTCCCAAGCAAATCTCTCTTGGCAGCTCCCTTGGGAGGAAAATTAGCACTTTTTGCAGACAACTGGCACATCATTACAAAAGACAAATGGGTCCTAAACATGGTCTCACAAGGATACAGATTCCACTTTCATACCTTGCCAAGGATAAAAGGAATGCCAAACCTGCCACAAAATCAAAGGGCAGAGGCACAAAAACAAATTACAGCTCTCATGGACATGAGAGCCATTCAACAGGTACAGACTCGAGAGCAAGGCCAAGGATTTTTCTCAAGACTCTTTCTAGTGCCCAGAAAGGACAATGCCTGGAGACCAATTCTGGACCTTTCATTTCTAAACACCTTCTTACAAGTACCCAAATTCAAGATGCTAACACTACAGCAGCTACTTCCCATGTTGGGCAAGGAAGCATGGCTAGTAACGTTGGACCTCAAGGAGGCATACCTGCATGTCCCTATCAGACAATGTTGCAGAAGATACCTCAGTTTCACTGCAGGTTCAACCCATTACCAATTCTCTGCACTGCCCTTTGGCTTATCTACTGCGCCCAGAGTTTTCACAAAATGTCTGGCACCAGTAATTGCATACTGCAGACAAAGAGGAACTCAAATATATCCATACCTGGATGACTGTCTTATCCAAGCAGAAAGCAAAGACATTCTCTTACATCATCTGGCCTTTGTAAAGCATTTACTAAACTGTCTGGGGTACACAGTAAACGAAAAGAAGTCAAAACTAGTGCCCTCACAAAAAATGACATTCCTGGGTGCCAGCTTGAATACAACGGCCCAGAAGGCTTATCTTACGCCAGACAAGCAACTACAACTGACTCAGTATTTCAAGACAATGGCAACAAGGACCCAATTAACTGCAAGAAAAATTCTGCAGGCTTTGGCCTTCATGGCATCTTGCATACTAATAATACCATTTTCAAAGCTGCATATGAGGAAATTACAGTGGTACCTAAAAAGCGTATGGTCTCAACACAGCCACAGCTTGGATACAATGATATCTCTCATTCCCTGCCTACAACAGGAATTTCTATGGTGGTCACAGGCATGTCACCTCAACAAGGGTCAGCCTTTCACCTTGCCCCCAGCCAGGCCAAACTATCACAACAGATGCTTCAGACTACGCCTGGGGGGCACACATGGCAGGACAATGCATTCAAGGCCTATGGACTGCAGATCTTTTCTCATCCTTTAATAAGGCAGTACCTCAGAGGGGCCAAGAACATCAGACCTCCAAGGAGAGCACCAATTCTGGCATGGGACCTCAATTATGTCTTGGAAAAACTCACACCGCCTCCTTTTGAGCCAGCCTCAACAGCGGATATAAAATTCTTATCCTGGAAAACAGCTCTGCTCCTAGCAATAACCTCTGCAAGACGAGTCTCAGAGTTACAAGCATTCATGGCTGTGGAACCTTTTATCATTTTCCATCCAGACAGGGTTTCTCAGAAGGACAAACCCAACATTTATGCCTAAGGTGGTGTCCAGTGTGGCCCTCAACCAAACCATTCACTTGCCTACCTTTTATCCAAACCCACAGAACAAGGGTGAGAAAATTCCGCATTCTTTGGACATACACAGGCAGTTACGTTTCTACTTGGACAGATCTAAAGCTTTCAGAAAGACTGAGCAACCTTTAGTGGCATATGCTGCAGGATCACAAGGAAAGGCGATCTCAAAACAGACTATTTCTAAATGGATAGGCCATTGCATCCGTTTCTGCTATTTTCAACATGGCAAATCAGTGCCTAAGGGCATTAGGCCTCATTCTACCAGAGCAGCAACCTTCCTCAGAGGAGTACCAACCAAAGACATCTTAGAGGCTGCAACTTGGAGTTCAGTGCACACTTTCACAAAGCACTACCACTTACCTCTTTACTCTAAATCCAGAGCAGTCTTTGCCACTGCAGTTCTGCAGGGCCTCATAGCCTCTCCTAATCCTATGTAGTCCAGCCACCCATCCTCAGCTTTGGGATTCAACCCAGGAGTAATGACTGCAACAGTGAAACACGATGAACATGATACAGTTGTGTACCTACCATAAATGTAGATGTTCGAGTGTGTTCACTGTTGCAGTCCGGATTACCCACCCACCACCCCCCTTCTCTTTGCTGGGACTTATCTGTACTTCTCTATCCTATACAACCTATGTGGTGTATTTGCTTGTAGATGAAGGAAATGTTATTTTTGTTCATGCATACTTATTGGCATATTTTTCAGCCTACCAATTTGGGGCAAGAAAAACTGAAGAAAATGGCGTCGGCTGCATCTTTTATACCCCTGGCACACTGACGTCAGGGAAGAGGTGACAGCAACCGACGCCGGACCTAGACTTTGGAATTCTAGCCGACTGCGGGTAGCCTGCCAGCAGGGTAGCCCAAGAGTAATGACTGCAACAGTGAATGCACTCGAACATCTACATTTATGGTAGGTACACAACCGTAGTTTCTCCTTCTCATAATGAGCAAGTCCCCTACCATTCCTCCGATCTCGTTTGTCGCTTTCACTTATGGATGTGGTCGCAGTTATTTCTTGAGCTTTGTTATAGTTGAGTAGAACAGTCTGATTTAATATAGTTTTTCTTTTATTGTGTTTCTATAATAGTTCTCTCTTACCCTTTCTACACCTTTTATTTCCATTGCTGGCATTTTCCTGCCTTTCTTTCCTATCATACCCTAGTAGTAGTCTCTGCTACCATCGTTGGTAGTCTTTTCCCTCATTTGCTTTTTAATTTTTTTCTGATTCTCTTCCTAGGAACTTCCTTGACAGGGTGCACCAGAGAAGTAAGTGTAAAAAGAGGTACTTAGACTCCCCTCAATAGTCTGTCATGGAAGATACTGATTTTGATGAGGGGGAAGGGTCCCAGAGATCATCACCTGATGATGTCTCCTTTTGCGACATCCTAGAGATCATAAAACAGAGGTGGTGGGTCTACCGGCAACCCCCCCCAAGAGGAATCTGTATTCCTGGAAGCCTTTGGGTCTAGTGCAACTACCTCCTGGGTGACTTCTCCCACAGACAATTGATTTGATCTCTTGGCAGGCATGGAAGGAGCCTGACTCCATTGAGCTGATCCCCAAAAGACCAGACAGGATTCTGGCACTTCCCAAGGATAGGAGTTTTGGAGTAAGGGAGTCCCTGTGGATGGCAGTGGCCACAAAGAAGGAACTTGTGTTGTAACGTTTCTCTGTTCATCCTCCTAACAGGGAGTCTAGGGTGATGAACAGATTTGGGAAGTGTGTGCATTTCGGTCACTGAGCTATTCGGCGCTCTTTACTAGACTTAAAAGGATTTGATTAAAGAACTTGCCAAATCCCTGTTAAAGACCATTACTTCTGCGGCAGAAGGTTCTATTGCCTCACAGTTGGCTACGCTGTAGTCCATTTTGAATTCGTCCATGAGGCTTATTTCATATGCAGCTTGAAGGTACCTCAAGGATGGCGGGTTCAGCCATTTCCTTTAGAAGGCATGCCTGGATGCTTCTGTATGATTTTGTGGAGACCTTCAAGTCTTTCTTAGTAAATGCTCCTTCATGTGGATATCCCACCACTGCCAACCAATATGTGACGACGCACCACTGGACCAGTAATCAAGGAGCCTCGATCCTCACCACTGATTCCAGTGGGGAACGTTCACTGGGAGGATAACAGATAACACACCCAGTATTTCCATATGCAGCTCTGATCAAGTGCAGATGTTCTTCATGTTTCACTGTTGCAGTCATTACTTTGGGTAATCCTGCTGGCAGGTTGCCCTCATTCGGCCTGAATTCCAAAGTCTTGGGTCCTGTGTCGGCTGTCGCCCTTCCCTGACGTCAGGTCGTCAGGGGTATAAAAGAAGCAGCCAACGACATTTTCTTTAGTCTTTCTTGCCACGCGGTGCCCAAAGCAGAAACAGTTCGCAAGTGCCGGTCGGCCGACTCCTGAGATTTTTGAGTTCGAATATCAGATCCGAAGTCTTCTATAAAGCTAAGTACCCAGTTGGGGAAACTTTTTTCTTGTTCCAGAACCGATGTCAGATAAAGTTAATAATTGTATTTCTTGTGGGAAGCAAATACCGCATAAGGACTTTCATTCTTACTGTATTCCTTGCCTAGGCCCTGATCATAACTTTCTGGGTTGTCGGTTTTGTGCTAGATTTAACCAACACACTTTTAAGCGTTGGTATGATTTTACTTTAAACTATTTTGGACGCAGGTTTAATTATCCAGAAATGTCGTCGGAAAGCCATCCGACTACCGGAGTTCACAAAAAACGCAAAGAAAAAGAGACCGCAAAGGCCCAAAACAGACAACGAAGCTTCTCCTAAGCCAGTCACCGGTTTGCCGGTTCTCAGTGAGGCACTTTCGCAGCCTCCTGACAACTGCTACTTTAGAGTCGCAGGCCGCTACCGACTCCCATGTGGAGTCGGCCATGCCACTGGAAACTCAAGGTATTGGAGCCTCGGACGCTAATCCCTCAGATGGGTCCGGAGCCGCTGAGCAGGCACCGGCTTCTGAGGGTGTATTCAGGCCCAAACATCTATACATTAAACCGAATTCAAAGGCTAAAGCACCTTCAAAGGCAAAGAAGCAAACTCGAGCCTCGTGGACAGGCCTACATGCCCAAAAAACAGATGCTCAAAATGGCCAAAGACTTGATTATCTTGATCAGGGGTTCCCATCCCCCTCCTGATAAAAGACCTAGGCAAGAGACTGACTATGAATCTTCAGATCAGGTTTCCATTTCTTCTGATTCCTCTTCTGATCAGGAATATTCTTTTACCCCTATGAGGATTCTGATAATGAAGAATCCATACCTTCAGCTTCTCCTCCTGAGGACTATTCTTTTGGGGAAACCTTACATACCATGAGGGAGCATTTCCACTGGGAGAGCAAAGATTTTTCAGAATCTAAAAAGAGGCTCAGGGATTTCCTGTTACTACCTCGGCACAAGCCACTAGCCATCCCTCCTATGTTAGACATGGTAGATTTTGTTTTTTCGGAGTCTAGCCTTACCCCTGACTCCTTACCTCCAGCTCCTGTTAAGCCTGACAGATATTACTGACTCTCATAAATTCCTTTTTAAAAACCCTGCTGCAGACCCAGAAACTATTTCTCAGGGTCCCAAGGGAGTTGAGGCTTCTGCTGCAAAAAACCCTACCCCTTCTGACAGGGATTCAAGGGCACTGGATAGATGGGGATAAAAGGTTTACTCATCTGCTACCTTGGCTATAAGGGCCATAAACTGTCAGTTTCATATGCTTAAATATCAGCAACATGTCATGGCATTGCTTAAACAGAAAATGTTGTTCAACTCTGAATGTGCAAAAAACAAGGAAATGCAGGATGTTCGTGTTACACTGCTGCAGTCATTGCACTTGGGTTATTCTGCCGTCAGGCGGTTCCCCAGTCGGCCTGAGTTCCAAAGTCTTGGTCCGGCATCGGTTGCTATTGCCTCCTCCCTGACGTCAATGTGACAGGGGTATATAAGATGCAGCCGACGCCCTTTTCTTCAGTCTTTCTTGCCGCGCGGTGCCCGAAGCAAAAGCAGTTCGCAAGTGCCGGTCAGCCGACTCCTGAGATTTTCATTCCGAATCCAGAACCGAAGTCTTCTACAAAGCTAAGTACCCCGTTGGGGAAACTTTTTCTTGCCTCAGACCGATGTCAGTAAAAGTTAATAACTGTATTTCTTGTGGAAAGCAAATACCTCATAAGGATTTCCATTCCTATTGTATCCCATGCCTAGGCCCAGAACACAACGTCACTGGTTGTCGGTTTTGTGCTAGGTTTAACAAGCGCACTATTAAACGTCGGTTTGATTTTGCCCGACATTATTTTGGCAGAAAATTCAATTACACCATACCGTCGGAACTTCCGACAACCGGAATACATAAAAAGCGCAAAGACAAGGACAGGCATCCGAGGCCCAAAACTGACGACAAGGCCTCTTCTAGGCCGGTTGCCGGTTCTCCGGTTTTCAGCGAGGTGCCTTCGCTGCCCCGGACGACCGCTTCTGCAGAACCACAGGCCGCCTCCGACTCCCACGTGGAGCTGGCTGGGCCTTCGGATGCACAAGTTTTTCAGCCTACCGAAACTAACCCTTCAAAGGGAACCAAAGTAGCTGAGCGATCCACAGCTTCAAAGGGTGTTTTCAGACCTACTCAGTTAAGCATTAAACCGACTGCTAAGTCTAAGCCTCCCTTAAAAACAAAGAAACAAATACAGCATTTTCCAGGACAGGCCTCCATGCCTAAGAAACAAATGGTCAAAATGGCCGAAGACCTAATCACCCTGATCAGGGGGGTCCCATCCCCCTCCTGATAAAAGGCCCAGACAGGATGCTGACTATGACTCATCCGACCAGGTGTCCATTTCTTCAAATTCATCCTCAGACTTATGATATTCTTTACCCCCTTATGAGGATTCTGATGCTGAGGAATCGGTTCCATCAGCCCCTCTGCCTGAGGACTACTCCTTTGGGGGAAACCTTACATACCATGAGGGAGCATTTCCATTGGGAAGGCCAGGATTACTCAGAATCTAAGAAAAGGCTCAGAGACTTTCTTTTATTACCTCAACACAGACCCCTTGCTATTCCGCCAGTGTTAGATATTGTGGATGATGTGTACACTGAATCCAGCTTAAATCCTGATTCCTTACCTCCAGCCCCAGTTAAACCTGACGGATACTACAGAGTCCCTGGCTCACACAAATTTCTGTATAAAAGCCCTGTTGCTGACCCTGAAACTATTTCTCAGGGACCCAAAGGGATTAAGGCCTCATCAGCAAAAAACCCAGTTCCCTTTGACAGAAATTCCAGAGAATTAGACAGATGGGGAAAGAAAGTATATACGTCTGCAACTTTAGCAATGAGAGCCTTAAATTGCCAGTTTCACATGCTAAAATATCAGCAATTTTTGATGTCTCAGTTGAAACAAAAAATGCTTCCAGATTCTGATCCTCCTAATTTTAAAGAAATGCAAGATTTATTGCATGCAGCTGAACAAGTGGGAAAACATACTTTGCAATGTGGTTTTGATTCTTTAGAGGACTGCTGTAGAGCAGCAGTTACAGGCTCTGTAATTAGAAGACATGCTTGGTTAAAAGAACATACGTTACCAGATCATGTTAAAGCAAAATTATTGGATGCACCTTTGCAGCGGGATGTGTTATTTGGAGTTGAGGCAGAAGAGGTATTAAAGAAGATGGAGGATCAGGCAAAATCTATGCAAATGCCGCCTCGATTTAGCAGAAATTGGCCAACAAAGAATTGGTCCTTTCCAGTCACAGACAGACCTCAAAGGGACAGATACAGACGTCCAAGAGGTAGAGGTCAACCACAAGGTCCTTACAGGCCTTGACAATAAGGTGCACCACGCCAGAAAGAAGGGGAAGACAGACCCCAACCATATAAAAAGCAGCCTCAATGACTTCCCACTACAGCTGCCAAACAGCTCTCTTGGCAGCCCCCTTCGGAGGAAAACTGGCACTTTTCTATCACAAATGGCATTGGATCACCAAAGATAAATGGGTTCTCAACATTGTATCTCAGGGTTACAGGTTCCACTTCCACACTCTGCCAAGGTTAAAAGGAATGCCAAATCTGCCACCAAATCAATGAGCAGAGGCTCAAAAACAAATTACAACACTCATGGACATGAGAGCTATTCAAAAGGTACCACCACAGGAGCAAGGACAAGGATTTTACTCAAGACTCTTTCTGGTTCCCAGAAAGGACAAAGCCTGGAGGCCCATTCTGGATCTTTCTTCTCTAAACACTTACCTGGATGTTCCGAAATTCAAAATGTTGACACTACAGCAGCTTCTTCCCATGCTGGGCAAGGATAGTGACCTTGGACCTCAAGGAGGCATACCTGCATGTCCCTGTCAGACAAAACTGCAGAAGATACCTCAGATTCATAGCTGGTTCAATGCACTATCAATTCTCTACACTGCCCTTTGTGAAGACCCTGGGTGCAGTAGATAAGCCAAAGTGCCTGGCACCAGTAATTGCATTTTGCAGACAGAAAGGAATTCAAATTTATCCATACCTGGACGACTGCGACGACTGCCTGATTCAAGCAGAGAGCAAGGACATTCTTCTAAAGCATCTGGCGTTCGTAAAAAAGTTATTAAATTACCTGGGGTACACAGTAAACGAAAATAAATCAAAACTAGTGCCCTCACAAGAGATAATATTCCTGGGTGCCAGCTTGAACACAACGGCCCAGATGGCTTATCTCACGCCAGACAAGCAAGGACAACTGACTCAATACTTTCAATTGATGGCAACAAAGACCCAACTCCCTGCAAGAAAAATTCTGCAGGCCTTGGGTTACATGGCATCTTGTATACTACTAATTCTATATGCCAGACTGCATATGAGGAAACTACAATGGTACCTAAAGAGTGTATGGTCTCAACACTGTCAAAGTTTGGAAACAGTTGTACCACTAATTCCTTGCCTTCAACAGGAGTTTTGATGGTGGGCTCGAGGTGGGCTCAAGCTTGTCACCTCAACAAGGGACAGTCTTTTACTCAACCCACAGCCAGGCAAACACTGACAACAGATGCATCGGATTACGTCTGGGGAGCACACATGGCAGGAAAATGTATTCAGGGCGACTGGCCCGCAGAACAAAGGCATCTTCACATCAATCAAAAAGAGATGCTAGCTGTACAAAATGCCCTTACAGCTTTCAAGGACCTGCTGCATCCAGGACAACTATTACTAAAGACAGACAACACCACAGTTATGTGGTACATAAACAAGCAAGGGGGCACACACTCCTACCCCCTCTGCATACAAGCCATGACCTTGTGGAACACAGCTCTAGACTACCAAGTTCATCTGCAAGTACAATTCCTGCCAGGAGAGAAAAACACACTGGCAGACGACTTAAGCAGAAACATCATAGATCCCCACGAATGGGAATTGAATCCACAAATATTCAGAATGATAATACAGAAATGGTGGAGCCCGGACATAGATCTGATGTTCATCGTGCATACAGCTGCAGTCATCACACTTGGGTTATCCTGCCATCAGGTGGGTCCACGGTCGGCCGAATTCCGAAGTCTTGGTCCGGCGTCAGTTGTCATCGCTTCCTCCCTGACGTCAGTGTGGCAGGGGTATAAAAAAGGCAGCCGATGCCATTTTTTTCAGTCTTTCTTGCCACACGGTGCCCGAAGCAGAAGCAGTTCGCAAGTGCTGGTCGGCCAGCTCCTGAGATTTACGAAAAGTATTTCAGCCGAAGTCTTCTTTAAAGCTAAGTACCCTGTTGGGGAAACTTTTCTTGCCTCAGACCGATGTCAGACAAAGTTAATAATTGCATTTCTTGTGGGAAGCAAATACCGCATAAGGATTTTCACTCTTACTGTATACCTTGCTTAGGGCCAGACCACGACGTCTCGGCCTGCCATTTTTGTGCTAGATTTAACAAGCGCACTATTAAGCACCGGGCGGAGTTCGCCCTTCATTATTTTGGCAAAAAATTTAATTATATCATGTCGGATTTTCTGACTCCAGTTACAGGCAAAAAACGCAAGGATAAAGACAGACACCCGAGGCCTGCACCGAGTACTGAGATTACGCTAAGGCCAACTACTGGATGTCCTTCAAGAATGCAACTGCAGTCCTGACATATGGGTTGTCCTGCCTCAGGCAGCCCTTCAGTCGGCCGGATTCCAAAGTCTGGGTCCGGCGTCGGCTGATGTCGCCTCCTCCCCGACGTCAGAGCTGCTGGGGTATAAAGGCATCCGCCGATGCCATCTTCTTCAGTCTTTCTTGCCGCGCGGTGCCCGAAGCAAAAGCAGTTCGCAAGTGCTGGTCGGTCAGCTCCTGTGTTTTCAGTTACCAAAGTCATCAAAAAGCTAAGTACCCCGTTGGGGAACATTTTTCTTGCCTCAGCCGATGTCAGAAAAAATCGAAAAGGTTAATAATTGTTTGTCTTGTGGTAAACAAATACCTCATAAGGACTTCCATTCCTACTGCCTTCCCTGCCTGGGCCCAGACCACGACGTCTCGGCCTGTGCTGCCTGTGCTTGCTTTAATAAGCGCACTCTCAGGTGCTGGGCAGAATTTGCCGAAGATTTCTTTGGCGAAAATTATGCTTACATCATGCCGTCGGAACAACAGACAGCACTTACTTCCAAAAAACGTAAGGACCGGGACCGACATCCTCGGCCCGCGTCGTCCACCAATACCACGCCTAAGCCTTCCGCGAGTGCATCGGTCTCTTTGGAGGTGGTAATTCTACCGCTCCAGGCCGACGACACCACTTTACCGCGTACTTCGGTCCCGGAGGTTTCCCCGGTGCCGGTTGTTGATTTTCCTCCCGAAACCGAAGCCCAAGATTTACCTGACACCATACCAGTGGATAAAGTTACTCCTACACGTGGGGCTGCTAGGCCTCCGGTCTCCATGTCCATCAAGGCCTACACACATGCTAAGGCTGCCAGCCAGGCTAAGGCCCATCCTCCTAAATCTCTTTCCCAGGGCCCCTCTTCTGATAAACAGATCATGACTCTTGCTGCAGATTTAATCTCTCTAATCAGAGGTTCTCAGTCGCATCCGGAAAGAGGTTCTCAGCCACCTGCAGATAAAAGGCCTAGGACTGAGCAGACAGATACCCTTTCCTCAGATGAAGCCTCTAGGGATTCAGAGCACTCAGATACCCAGGAAGAATCCTTCCCGGCCTACGAGGACTCTGATGCTGAGGAATCAATTCCTTCTGCCTCTCCTCCAGAGGATATTTCTTTCGGAGAAGTTCTCCATTCCATGAGAGAACATTTTCAGTGGCAGGGTCAGGAATTCTCTGACTCCAGGAAAAGGTTACGTACCTTCCTTAAATTACCACAACACAGACCATTAGCTATCCCTCCAGTGTTGGATGTCTTGGATGATGCATACTCAGACTCCAGTGCTTCCCCTGATTCTCTCCCCCCTGCTCCTGTCAAGCCAGACAGATATTACAGGGTTCCTGAAACTCATAAGCATCTCTTTAAGGCTCACACTGTGGATCTAGAAACTATTTCTCAGGGGCCCAAAGGAGTGGCTACTTCTTCGGCCAAAAACCCTTTGCCTGTGGACAGAGAATCTAGGTCCCTGGAGAGATGGGACAAAAAAGTTTATACCTCCTCCACCCTTGCCATGAGGTCACTTAACTGTCTTTTTCATATGTTTCAGTACCAGGATTATTTAATGGATGATCTGCAGAAAAAGTTAGCCTCTCCTGAGCCTATAGATAGAAAGGCATTGCAGGATATGGTTCATAACACTCAGCAGGTTAGCAATCATTTTCTTCAGTGTGGTTGTGATGCATTGGAAGCTTCATGTAGGGCAGCTATGACAGGGGCCGTTATACGTAGACATGCTTGGTTGAAAGAACAGCCACTGCCAGACCATGTTAAAGTAAAGCTCCTAGATGCACCTCTGGAAAAACAGAAGCTTTTTGGTGCTAATGCACAGGATGTGTTGAAGTCTATTGAGGAAAAGGCTAAATCAGTACAGACAGTCAAGGATTTCCTCCAGGTTCAGCCACCCAGATTCAGCAGGAATTGGCCTTCAAAGAATTGGTCCTTTCCAGACACTGACAAGTTTCAAAGGGGAAAAAACAGGCGTGCTCGAGGTAGAGGGCAATACCGAGGCTCCTACAGGGGCCGCCAATGGCAACCACCAAATCAGAGAAGTGGCGCAGGGACTTCTACTGCTCCACAGGGACAATCACAATGACTTGACTTTCACACCGCCGTCCGAGGCTCAAAGAGAAGCACCTCTAGGCGGAAAATTATCCTTATTCTCAAAAAACTGGCACATTTTAACCAAGGACAAATGGATTCTGGACATAGTAGACAAAGGTTACAGGTTCCACTTCCATACCTTACCAACGAGACAAGGCATGCCAAACCTGCCACAAAATCAAAGGGCAGAGGCACTCTTACAAGTTTCAAAACTGTTACAAATAAAAGCAATAGAAAAAGTACCTCCTCAGGAACAAGGCCAGGGATTCTATTCAAGACTGTTCCTTGTTCCAAGAAAAGAAAAGCAATGGAGACCTATACTGGACTTGTCTGCTCTAAACACTTTTCTCATTGTGCCAAAATTCAAAATGCTGACGTTACAGCAACTCCTTCCCATGCTGGGCAAGGGTCTTGGCTGGTTACTCTGGACCTCAAGGAGGCATACCTGCATGTCCCAATCAGACACAGTTGCAGAAGATACCTCAGATTTCTTGCAGGATCAGAGCATTATCAATTCTCAGCATTGCCGTTTGGCTTATCTACTGCGCCCAGAGTATTCACGAAATGCCTGGCATCAGTAGTTGCACATTGCAGACTCCAGGGGATACAAATATACCCTTACCTGGACGACTGCCTTATACAAGCAGACAGCAAACAAACCTTGATAAGAAACTTGGACTATGTCATTCAATTACTACAGGCTTTGGGATACACAGTCAACATTCAAAAATCAAGACTACTGCCATCCCAACAGATTATTTTTCTAGGAGCCAAACTGGACACACAATCACAAATGGCTTTCCTCACAGACGAGAAACAGGAACACTTACCAGATTACTTCAGAAGCCTAGCAAAGCTCACCCAGCTGACCGCAAGGAAAATCCTGCAGGCCCTGGGGTTTATGGCATCTTGCATTCTTCTGATCCCTCTGGCAAGACTACACATGAGAAAGCTACAATGGTACCTAAAAAGCTTATGGTCTCAACACAGCCACAATCTAGAAGACGTAATACCACTCATTCCATGCCTGCAAAGGGAATTTTTGTGGTGGGCTCAAGCAAGTCATTCAAACAAAGGCATGTCCTTCAGCAAACCTGTAGCAAGTCAAACCATTACAACAGACGCCTCAGATCATGGATGGGGGGTGCACATGGAGGGCAGATGCATTCAAGGGCAATGGTCTCCCAGGGAAATACATCTGCACATAAATCAAAAAGAGATGTTAACAGTGATACATGCAATCGAGACCTTCGGGAAATCCCTTCAACAAGGTCATCTACTAATAAGGACAGACAACACCACTGTCATGTGGTATATAAACAAGCAGGGAGGCACTCATTCTTATCCCCTCTGCAGACTAACAATGACTCTTTGGGAAAAGTCCCTGAGACTGAACCTCCACTTGCAATCCCAGTTTGTTCCAGGCAAGGACAATGTTCTGGCGGACAGGCTGAGCAGAAATTTCTTGGATCCGCACGAATGGATGCTGCATCCACACATTTTCTCACAAATAACAAGTGCATGGGGAAGACCGGACATAGATCTCTTTGCTTCTCACCTCAACCATCACCTGGAGAAGTTCTGTTCAAGGACGCACCATCCTCTAGCCTGGAAAACGGATGCTGTCTCCTTCAGCTGGAATTCACTAACAATTTATGCATTCCCTCCTCTACCATTACTGACCAAGATGTTACTGAAGATCAAAGCAGACCAACCAAAAGGAATTTTGATAGCTCCAGACTGGCCAAGGCAGCACTGGTACCCATTGCTTCTGAGCATAACTCACACCAAACCGTGGCCCTTGCCTCAATGGCCTCTTCTTCTAACTCAGCACAATTACAGGACTGTTCATCAAAACCTGCAAACTTTGCAGTTGACAGCTTGGAGGGTTCCATGACTTTTACCCATATCTCTCTTTCCGAAAAAGTTCAAGAAATCTTGCTGGAAGCACGCAGGCCTTCCACCAGAAAAACCTACTCAGCCAAGTGGAAGAGATTCATCATTTGGAATGCCAACAAGGGTCAGGATGCATCAGTAATGAGCATACCACAGATATTAGAATACTTGGCAGAAATGTTTCATAGTGGCCTCTCATATTCTTCCATAAAAATTCACGCTTCAGCAATCTCAGCAAAATACAACTGTGACCCACCTGTGTTTTCGAATCCCTTGCTAAGACCGTTTCTAAGAGGGATAAAGAATATCAAACCTCCCAGAAGACCACCAGTACCTGCATGGGACCTCAATTTTGTCTTGGAAAAATTAACTCTCCCTCCTTTTGAACCAGCAGCATCTTCAGAAATGCAATTTCTCTCCTGGAAAACGGTTTTCCTGTTGGCAGTGACCTCAGCAAGAAGAGTCTCGGAGATACAGGCCCTCATGGCAGTACCTCCCTTTCTCATTTTTCATCAGGACAGAGTCTCTCTAAGAACCAATCCTTCATTCATGCCAAAAGTGATATCCAAGGTGTCTCTAAATCAAGCAATTCACCTGCCTACTTTCTTTCCAAATCCTCAAAATAAGGGGGAAAAGCTGCTGCACACTTTGGACATACACAGACAATTACGCTACTACTTGGACAGAACAAAGACCACCAGAAAGTTTGACCAACTATTTGTAGCCTATGCTGCTGGTGTACAAGGAAAGGCAATCTCCAAACAAACAATTTCAAAATGGATTGGACACTGCATCAGATTCTGTTACTCTTTCCATGGAGAAGGTGTGCCAGCCAACATTAGGCCACACTCCACCAGAGCTATAGCCACATCCACAGCCTTTCTAAGAGGAGTGGCTACGAAGGACATTCTAGAGGCTGCTACATGGAGCTCCGTGCATACATTTACCAAACACTACAACCTGCCTTTATACTCCAGATCCAGAGCAGGCTTTGCTTCGGCAGTTCTGTAGGGCATTTTAGCTACACCATCCCTTTATTAGATCCTACCACCCCCAGCTTGGCTATGGTATTCAACCCATATGTCAGGACTGCAGTTGCATTCTTGAAGGACATAGTACAGTTTTGTACCTACCATAAATGTAGATGTCCGATAGATATGCAACTGCAGTCAGGTTTTCCCTCCCTCCTACCCCTCTGCAATTTTCCTTTTGGGTCCATTCCCCCTTTTCTCTATCAGCTGGGGATATCTGTTATGGTGTATCTGTTTATTACTGTTGTGCATGTCTGGAATTTTTTATCCATTCACCAAATTTAGCCTTCTTTGGAGGGCACCTGGCATCTGGGGCAAGAAACACTGAAGAAGATGGCGTCGGCGGATGCCTTTATACCCCAGCCGCTCTGACGGGGAGGAGGCGACATCAGCCGACGCCGGACCCAGACTTTGGAATCCGGCCGACCGAAGGGCTGCCTGAGGCAGGACAACCCATATGTCAGGACTGCAGTTGCATATCTATCGGACATCTACATTTATGGTAGGTACAAAACTGTACTTTCTCAGCGAGGCGCCTACGCAGCCCCTGACTACCGATGAAACTATTTTACCGGCGACTTCAGTACCCAAGGTCACAGCTTCCTCGGTCTCCATTCCCACTGCAGATACCGACGCCACTCTTGGCGGAGAAATGGAAAATTTAGCAAGGCCTGCCAGTTCTGAAGGTGTTTTCAGGCCTACCACCTTCTCTATTAAATCGTTCTCTAAATCTAAAGATACAATGAAAATTAAAAAACAGGGTCCTCTGACCCCCTCTCAAGGCCCCATGCCTAAAAAACAGATGCTTAAAATGGCTGAGGATTTGATTACACTCATCAGGGGTTCTCAACCCCCCTCAGACAAAAGACTCAGGTTGGAGGAAGACATCCCTTCCTCAGACCAGGCTTCTATTACCTCAGACCTTTCTGAGGACCAGGATTATGCCTATTCCCCATTTGAAGACTCTGATTCTGAGGAGTCTATTCCCTCGGTCTCCCCCCCCCTGAGGACTACTCTTTTGGGGAAACCCTTCATACATTGAGAGAGCACTTTCACTAGGAAGGCCAAGATTACTCAGATTCCAAGAAAAGGCTCAGGGAATTTCTGCTACTTCCCCAGCATAGGCCCCTGGCTATTCCTCCTGTCTTAGATATTTTGGATGATGTGTACGCAGAAGCCAGTCTTAATCCAAACTCTCTACCCCCTGCCCCTGTTAAACCAGACAGATATTACCGGGTTCCTGATTCTCACCAGTTCCTTTATAAAAGCCCTTCTGCTGACCCAGAAACTATTTCTCAGGGTCCCAAGGGGGTTAAGGCCTCTACTGCTAAAACCCCTTTACCTTCAGAGAGAGATTCCAGAGCATTAGAAAGGTAGGGTAAAAAGGTGTACACATCAGCCACTTTAACCATGAGGGCATTAAACTGTCAATTTCATATGTTAAAGTACCAGCAGTTCTTGCTGTCTCAGCTGAAAAGCAAAATGACACCAACAGAACAACCAGATTTGAAAGAGTTGCAGGATTTGTTGCATGGAGCAGAACAAGTGGGGAAACATACCTTACAGTGTGGTTTTGATACTTTAGAGGCCTCATGTAGAGCTGCTGTCACGGGGTCTGTCATACGTAGACACTCTTGGCTCAAAGAGCAAACCTTACCAGATCATGTCAAATCAAAGTTATTAGATGCGCCACTACAAAAAGATGTATTGTTTGGTGTTAAAGCGGAGAAGGTACTAAAGAAAATGGAGGAAAAAGCGAAATCTATGCAAACAGTTAAAGATTTCTTGCAAGTGCAGCCTCCACGCTTCAGCAGAAACTGGCCTTCAAAAAATTGGTCCTTTCCAGCCACGGACAGACCCCAAAGGGGTAGATACAGATGCCCAAGGGGTAGAGGACAACCTCAAGGATCATACAGAGCTAGGCAGTGGCAAGCACCAGCCCCAAGAGGTGGAGAAGATAGACCGCAGTCATTTAGAAAACAGACACAATGACTTTCCCCTGCCTGCCAAACAAAGCAATAATGGCAGCACCTTTGGGTGGAAAACTGGCCTTATTTTCAAAAAACTGGCACATTGTTACAAAGGACAAATGGATTCTGGATATTATAGACCGAGGCTACAGGTTCCACTTTCACACCCTTCCAAAAATGAGAGGCATGCCAAATCTGCCACAAAATCAATAGGCAGAGGCACAAAAACAAATTTCCGCTCTCATGGATATGAAAGCAATTCAAGAGGTACCTGCAAAAGAACAAGGTCAAGGTTTTTATTCAAGACTATTTCTGGTACCAAGGAAGGACAAATATTGGAGACCCATCTTAGACCTATCTATTTTAAACACATATCTAGAGGTACCAAAATTCAAGATGCTCACATTGCAGCAGCTTCTTCCCATGTTGGGCAAGGAGTCTTGGCTGGTAATGTTGAACCTCAAGGAGGCATACCTGCATGTCCCTATCAGACAAGATTGCAGAAGATACCTCAGATTTCTTGCAGGTTCAACCCATTATCAATTCTCTGCATTGCCCTTTGGCTTATCTACTGCGCCCAGAGTGTTTACGAAATGCCTGGCATCAGTAATTGCTTTCTGCAGACGAGGAATACAAATCTACCCATATCTGGACGACTGCCTGATCCAAGCGGACAGCAAGGACATTCTATTACAGCATCTGGCATTTATAATAAAACTGTTAAACTGCCTGGGGTACACAGTGAACAAAAAGAAATCAAAACTAATACCCTCTCAACAGATAATTTTCCTGGGTGCCAGCTTAAATACAACGGCCCAGATGGCTTACCTCACACCAGACAAACAAGGGCAACTGTCTCAATACTTCAACAAAATGGCAACTTTAACCAGGCTAACTGCAAGGAAAATCCTGCAGGCTCTGGGGTTAATGGCATCTTGCATCCTACTAATACCATTTGCAAAGCTGCATATGAGGAAACTACAATGGTACCTAAAAAACGTATGGTCTCAACACAGCCACAGCTTGGAAACAATTTTACCACTCATTCCATGCCTTCAAAAGGAATTTTTGCGGTGGGCTCAAGCATGCCAAAGAAACACGGGTCTCCCTTTCTGTATACCACAAGCAAGTCAAATCATCACAACAGACGCCTCAGACTACGCCTGGGGAGCACACATGTCAGATCAGTGCATCCAGGGAAAATGGTCCCAAAAACAGATGCACCTACACATCAACCAAAAGGAGATGCTAGCTGTGCAAAATGCTCTTATGACCTTCAAGGACCTACTGCATCTGGGCCAGCTATTAATAAGGACAGACAACACCACAGTCATGTGGTACATAAACAAACAGGGAGGGATGCATTCATACCCCCTGTGCAGACAAGCTATGACCCTGTGGAATACAGCACTGGAATTACAAGTTCAACTGCAGGCACAATTCCTGCCAGGGAAGGAAAACACACTGGCAGACAACTTAAGCAGAATTATGACAGACCCACACGAATGGAAGTTACATCCTCAAGTCTTCTCAAAGATAACTCAAGTATGGGGACAGCCAGACATAGATCTATTTGCTACCCACAGAAATTACCAGTTGGAACAATTCTGCTCAAGGACCTATCATCCACAGGCATGGAAAGTGGACGCACTCTCTTTCAACTGGACAGCATTGACAGTATGCCTTCCCTCCTCTACCTCTACTGACCAAATTCCTATTAAAAACCAGAGCAGAGAGGCCACAAATGATTCTCATTGCTCTAGACTGGCCACGACAACACTGGTATCCTCTCCTAAAGAGCCTGTCACACTCATCACCATGGATCCTACCTCAAGTTCCTCTTCTGTTGTCCCAGCACAACTACAAGACCCTTCACAGCCAGCTCAGAACTCTAAATCTAGCTGCATGGAAAATACCTTAATTTGCCAACAGACTCCCCTCTCCAGAGAGGTACAGGATGTCATCTTGGAGGCCAGGAGGCCCTCTACTAGAGAAACCTACTCCGCCAAATGGAAACGATTTTGTTCCTGAAATCATGCAAAGGGCCAGAATCCTTGGGTAATAAATATACCTCAGATTCTACAGTACCTAGCTGAGATGTTAAACAGTGGCCTTTCCTTCTCTTCCATCAAGATCCACGCTTCAGCCATTTCAGCACAATACAATACGGATCCTCCTTTATTCTCACATCCTCTATTAAGGCAGTTCCTCAGAGGGGCAAAAAATATAAAACCCTCCACGGAAACCACCAGCTCCAGCTTGGGACCTCAACTTCGTATTGGAGAAGCTGACACTGCCTCCTTTTGAGCCGGCTTCTTCAGCAGAGCTACAATACTTGTCGTGGAAAACAGCCTTGCTTCTGGCTATTACCTCAGCACGCAGGGTTTCGGAGCTACAGGCCCTCATGGCTGTGCAACCATTCATTATTTTCCATCAGGACAGGATTTCCTTACGAACCAACCCTTCCTTCATGCCAAAGGTAGTATCCAGTGTGGCTTTGAATCAGACTATTCATTTACCTACCTTTTATCCAAATCCACAGAACAAAGGGGAGAGGCTGCTACACTCCTTGGACATTCACAGGCAACTTCGCTATTACTTGGACAGAACAAAGTCATTCAGGAAATCTGAGCAGCTCTTTGTGTCCTATGCTACAGGTGCTCAAGGAAAGGCTATTTCCAAGCAGACTATTTCAAAATGGATAGCCCACTGCATACGCTTTTGTTATTCATTTCATGGAAAATCAGTGCCTGCATACATCAGATCCCACTCCACCAGGGCTACAGCTACCTCAGCAGCTTTCCTCAGGGGGGGTCCCTATCAAGGACATTTTGGAAGCAGCTACTTGGAGTTCAGTGCACACTTTCACCAAGCACTACCACCTTCCACTATACTCAAAATCTAGAGCGGGCTTTGCCACAGCAGTCCTGCAGGGCATTCTAGCCCCTCCAAATTCTGCTTAGTACCAGACACCCTTACTTAGCTTTGGGATTCTATCCAAGTGTGATGACTGCAGCTGTATGCACGATGAACATAGTACAGTTTTGTACCTATCATAAATGTAGATGTTCGAGTGCTCATACAGCTGCAGTCCAGGTTACCCTCCCTCCATCCCCTCTTAGGACAGGGCTTATGACAAACACCTTTAACATGCAACCTATTTGGGGTATTCCTTCATGGTGTATTTGCTTGCAACTACTGTTTTGATTTATTTACTTATGTATGTTTGCATATCATCATGTATTGCCTTCCTTTCTGGGGGCACCTGACATCTGGGGCAAGAAAAACTGAAGAAAATGGCGTCTGCTGCCTCTCTTATACCCGTGCCGCACTGACATCAGGGAGGAAGCGACGACAACCGACGCTGGACCAAGACTTTGGAATTCGGCCAACCGAGGACCCGCCTGACGGCAGGATAACCCAAGTGTGATGACTGCAGCTGTATGAGCACTCGAACATCTACATTTATGGTAGGTACAAAACTGTACTTTTGCATCCCCAATGAACTGCAAGCTACAGAAATTCTGCACAAGGAGTTACCATCCACAAGCATGGAAAGTGGATGCCCTCTCATTCAGCTGGAAAAACCTACAAGTATACGCTTTCCCACCTCTACCTCTCCTTCCAGAGGTACTCATAAAAGCCAGGCAAGAAGAGCCAAAGATGATCCTGATTGCAGCAGACTGGCCACGCCAGCACTGTTACCCAATCTTAAAGAACTTAGCACAAGAACCACCCTAGATTTTGCCTCAAATCCCACATCTGCTGACTCAGCACAACAATCAGATACTTCACAGCCAGCTAAAGACCCTAAACCTAGCTGCATGGAAAATTCCTTAGTCAAACAAGCAGTGCCTCTCTCCAGAGCTGTTATGGGTGTCATTCTGGAGGCCAGAAGGCCTAGTACCAGGAAAGCCTATTTGGATAAATGGAAGAGATTCTGTGCCTGGAACCAGGCTCACAGCCTTGACCCTCTTGTCCCAAACATTCCTCAGATACTACAGTATTTAACTGAGATGCTGGACAAGGGCCTCTCCTTTTCATCCATCAAGATCCACGCGTCTGCCATTTCTGCTCATTACAACACGGATCCACCTATTTTCTCTAATCCTTTGCTAAAACAGTACCTCAGAGGGGCTAAAAACATAAGACCGCCCCGTAGAGCACCTACTCCAACTTGGGACCTCAACTTTGTTTTGGAAAAATTAACTTTACGTCCTTTTGAGCCAGCTAACAACAGAATTAAAATGTATCTCTTGGAAAACTGCTCTGCTACTGGCAATAACATCAGCACGAAGAGTTTCAGAATTACAGGCACTAATGGCAGTGGAGCCTTTCCTTATTTTCCACCAGGACACAGGGTGTCTTTAAGAACTAACCCTACGTTTATGCCAAAGGTGGTATCAAGTGTGGCTCTAAACCAAACTATTCACTTGCCAACTTTTTATCCAAAAACACAGAATAAAGGGGAGAGACTACTGCATTCTTTGGACATTCACAGGCAGTTACGCTTCTACTTGGACAAAACCAAAGCTTTCAGAAAATCTGAGCAATTATTGGTAGCATATGCTGCAGGAGCACAGGGAAAAGCCATTTCAAAACAGACTATTTCAAAATGTTTCTGCTATACACACCATGGGAAACCTGTACCTAGCAGCATTAGATCTCACTCCACCAACACTTCAACTGCCTACCTCAGAGGAGTACCTACCAAGGATATTTTGGAAGCAGCAACATGGAGTTCTGTGCATACCTTCACCAAGCATTACCATTTGCTTTTATACTCCAAATCCAGAGCTGGCTTCACCACTGCTGTGCTGCAGGGCCTTATAGCCATAGAACCAGCCACCTTACCTCAGCTTTGGGATTCCACCCAAGTGTAATGACTGCAGCAGTGTAACACGAACATAGTACAGTTTTGTACCTACCATAAATGTAGATGTTCGAGTGTAAACACTGCTGCAGTCCAGGTTACTCTCCCTCCTTCCCCTCTTATTTGCTGGTACGTACCTATGTCTTCTACCCTTTACTACCTATGGGGAGTATTTGCTGGTAACTGAAAGTTGTTGTTTACATATACTTTACTAACAATTTGAATTGCCTACCTAACTGGGGGCACCTGACATCTGGGGCAAGAAAAACTGAAGAAAATGGCATTGGCTGCATCTTATATACCCCTGTCGCACTGACGTCAGGGAGGAGCGGACAGCAACCGACGCCGGACCAAGACTTTGGAACTCAGGCCGACTGGGGAACCGCCTGACAGCAGGATAACCCAAGTATAATGACTGCAGCAGTGTTTACACTCGAACATCTACATTTATGGTAGGTACAAAACTGTACTATATATTGCATGCAGCTGAACAAGTTGGAAAGCATACTTTGCAATGTGGTTTTGATTCTTTAGAGGCCTCCTTTAGGGCCACAGTTACAGGTTCTGTAATTAGATGGCATGCTTGGTTAAAGGAACAAAATCTGCCTGATCATGTTCAAGTTAAATTATTAGATGCACCTTTACAGCATGATACTTTGTTTGGTGTTAAGGCAGAAGAGGTGTTAAAGAAAATGGAGGACAAGGCTAAATCTATGCAAACGGTCAAAGATTTCTTACACGTACAGCCGCCTAGATTTAGTAGATACTGGCCAACAAAGAACTGGTCCTTTCCTGCCTGTGTCAGACAGACCTCAAAGGGGCAGGCCCAGACGCCCTAGAGGCAGATCCCAGGCGCAAGGTTCATACAGGTCAAAGCAATGGGATGCTTGTACCTCCAAAAGTGGAGAAGACAAATCACAATCTTACAGGAAACAGTTCCTATGACTTCCCCCTGCCTACACCAAGCACTTATTTCCTGGCAGCACCCTTAGGGGGAAAATTAGCACTTTTTTTCTCAAAATTGGCACATTATAACCCAGGACAAGTGGGTTCTAAATATTGTGTCACAAGGCTACAAGTTCCATTTCCATATCCTGCCAAAGGCAAATGGCTGGCCAGATCTGACAAAAAATCAATGGGCAGAGGCACAAAAACAAGTCCCATCCCCCGATGGACATGAGGGCCATTCAGCTAGTGCTAGAGTAAGAGCGGGGACAAGGATTTTACTCGAGACTGTTCTTGGTACCCAGAAAGGACAAGGCCTGGAGGCCAATACTGGACCTATCGATTCTGAACACATTCCTGGATATACCAAAATTCGAAATGTTGACTTTGCAGCAGCTTCTGCCCATGCTGGGCAAGAATGCTTGGCTTGTAACTTTAGACCTAAAAGAGGCATACCTGCATGTCCCAATCAGACAAATGTGCAGAAGATACCTCAGATTCAAGGCTGGCTCAATGCATTACCAATTCTCTGCAGTGCCCTTTGGCTTATCTGCTGCGCCCGGGGTCTTTACAAAGTGTCTGGCACCAGGAATTGCATTCTGCAGACAAAGAGGGATACAAATATATCCTTACTTGGACTGTCTAATTCAAGCAGAGAACAATGACATCCTTCTACAGCATATGGCGTTTGTGAAAAAACTTCTAACATGCATAGGCTACACAGTCCTGGGTGCAAGCTTAAATACAACTGCCCAGATGGTTTATGTCATGCCAGACAAACAAAGGCACCTGACTACCTATTTCAAAATGTTAGCAAGAAAGGCCCAGTTATCTGCAAGAAAAATTCTGCAGGCTTTGGGCTTCATGGCATCCTGCATCCTACTAATTCCATATGCAATACTGCATATGAGTAAACTTCAGTGGTACCTAAAAAGTGTTTGGACTCAACATTGCCAAAGCCTGGAAACTATAATTACTCTCATTCCCTGCCTGCGACAGGAGTTTTGATGGTGGGCAAAGGCTTGTCACCAAAACAAGGGACAGCCGTTCACATTACCCCCAGCCAGACAGACACTAACGATGGATGCATCAAATTTTGCCTGGGGGGCCCACATGGCAGGAAGATGCATTCAGGAAACATGGACCTCAAATCAAATGCTTCTATATATCAGTCAAAAAGAGATGCTAGCTGTTCAAAATGCCCTGACAGCCTTCAAGGACCTACTTCATCCAGGACAACTACTGATAAAGACAGACACCACAGTCATGTTGTATATAAACAAGCAGGGAGGCACACATTCTTACTCCCTTTGCAGACTAGCCATGACTTTGTGGGACACAGCATTGACTTACCAAGTACATCTGCAGGCACAATTCCTGCCAGGAAGGAAAAATACTCTAGCAGACAATCTAAGCAGAAACCTCATGGATCCCCATGAGTGGCAGCTGGATCCACAAGTCTTTAGCACGATAAGAAAATGGGGATGCCCGGACATGGATCTATTTGCCTCCCCTCACAACTACCAACTAAAGAGATTCTGCACAAGGATTTATCACAGACAAGCATGGGAAGTGGATGCCCTATCCTTCAGCTGGAAAAATCTATCAGTATATGCCCCCCCCCCGCCTCTCCTTTCCAAGGTACTCCTAAAGGTCAGACAGGAGAAGCCAAAGATGATACCGATTGCACCAGACTGGCCCCGCCAGCACTGGTACCCAGTATTAAGGAGCATGTCTCAATGCCCAGCTTGGACCTTACCTCGAGTACCGCATCTACTGTCCCAGCAAAACAATCAGATCCTGCACAGCCAGCTCAGGACTTTAAACTGGCAGCATGGCGGATAATGTAGTCATTCAAAACACACCTCTCAGCAAAGCTGTGATGGATGTCATTTTGGAAGCCAGAAGGCCTAGTACTAGAAAATCTTGTGCTGGAAAATGGAAGAGATTCTGTGCTTGGAACCAGGCACAAGGAACAGATACAGCTGTGCCAAATATTCCTCAGATTTTACAATACTTAACTGAGATGCTGATCAAAGGCCTATCTTTCTCATCTATTAAAATTTATGCCTCTGCCATTTCGGCTTATTACAATGCAGAGTCGCCAATCTTTTCTCATCCCTCATTAAAACAGTACCTCAGAGGAGCCAAAAATGTAAGGCCTCCAAGGAGATCACCAATGCCTGCATGAGACCTCAACTATGTCTTGGAAAAACTCACTCTGCCTCCTTTTGAGCCAGCTGCTACTGCTGATGTAAAGTTTTTATCTTGGAAAACAGCTCTGCTCCTAGCAATAACTTCTGCAAGACGAGTTTCAGAGCTACAGGCACTCATGGCTGTGGAACCTTTTATCATTTTTTATCCGGACTGGGTCTCCTTGAGGACAAACCCGACATTTATGCCTAAAGTGGTGTCCAGTGTGGCTCTTAACCAAACCATTTATCTGCCAAATTTTTATCCAAATCCACAGAACAAGGGGGAAAGAATTCTGCATTCTTTGGACGTACACAGACAGCTTAGATTCTACTTGGACAGACCCAAAGTTTTCAGAAAGACAGAGCAATTACTATTGGCATATGCTGCATGATCACAAGGAAAGGCTATCTCAAAGCAGACTATTTCAAAGTGGATAGGCCACTGCATTCATTTCTGCTACTTATACCATGGCAAACCAGTGCCTAAGGGCATTAGGCCACATTCCACCAGAGCTGCAGCCACTTAAGCAGCCTTTCTCAGGGGAGTACCAACCAAGGACATTTTAGAGGCAGCTACTTGGAGTTCAGTGCACACCTTTACAAAGCACTATCATCTGCCACTCTACTCTAAATCCAGGGCAGGCTTTGCCACTGCAGTTCTTCAGGGTTTCATAGCCGCTCCTAATGCTGTTTAGCTCCAGCCTCCCAACCATAGCTTTGGGAATCTACCCAAATGTAACGACTGCAACAGTGAAACACAAAGAACATAGTACAGTTGTGTACACTTAACATAAATGTAGATGTTCGAGTGTATTCACTGTTGCAGTCCAGGTTACCCACCCGCCATCCCCCCTTTTCTTCTGATGGAACCTATCTTTCCTTCTCTGATTTATACAGCCTATGCGGTGTATTTGCTTGTGGATGAAGGTAAAGTTTATATTGCTGCATGTAATTTTATATATAGATATAAATTTTGGCTACCCTTTTAGGGGGCACCTGACATCTGGGGCAAGAAAAACTAAAGAAAATGGTGTCGGCTGCTTCTTTTATACCCCTGACGACCTGACGTCATGGAAGAGGCAACGACAGCCGAAGCAGGACCCAAGACTTTGGAATTCAGGCCAACTGAGGGCAACCTGCCAGCAGGATTACCCAAATGTAATGACTGCAACAGTGAATACACTCGAACATCTACATTTATGGTAAGTATACACAACTGTACTTTTTCCTTAAGAGCACACACAGAGAACACTGTCAGCCCGGGGCTGGGTTCTCCCTCTTTCTCTAGATCCCCCCAGTATGACTCCCCACTGGTACAGCTATAGAGTTGAGATCTCAGTTGAGTGGCCAAGCCAAAACCTCCAGCACCCTTTCTGTCCAACCAGTGCTTTGTGTCCCTGCCCGAGTAGCTGACACACGCTGTTTGAGATTTGATTTACACACACACACACACACACACACACACACACACACACACACACACACACACACACACACACACACACACACACACACATACACATCTGGGAAAGGCTGACACAGGTTTACTAGCTATGCCCCCTTCTGCCCAGACTGTAAGGTAGTTATGATTGCCACCAGACACTCCTGTCAGCTACCTTAAGGCTGTTCCAAGGGTACCCAATATACTGAGTGAAATTAATATTAATACAAATGGTAGTTTGACCAAGAGCAAGGCTATTAGGAGTGGCCCACACAGTGTCACCAAATAAATATGCAAATACTCTCAAAACATAAATATCTCTACAAAGATCAGCCACAATGAAAGGCTTAAATATGTTTAATAATAATAAAAGAACAAGAAAATACTAAGTACATATTCACAGTAACATTAAAGTTCAGAATCACAGGAAATATTTAAAATAACATTGAAGGGCAGGCTCACACAAATAAAGGAAAAGAATATCTAAACTAAGCTTTACTATATTCCTGACTGAATCGAAGAGAATCACTGTTCCCTACTTACTTAACAGAACAAGGCAGATGATGTGGTGAATGGTCCTTGTTGTTGTGGGGCCCAAGACGGAATACAGAATACTCCGTCTCACTAAGAGACTTTTCAAAATAATATCTAACATATTACTTGTGATAACTTGGAAAATGACATCACTTCTGGTCATCTGACTTTTAGTTCCCATGCAAACCCCCTATTGCTGGAAGCTGGCAGGACTTAGCACCTACCTGTTAAAAATACAGACACAAGGGTTTTTGCTCAGAATGTTTGCAGGTGCTGGAAGTCATAACACAAGTACATACCTCCATGCTTCCAGAGTAGTAATTAGTTCACCCCAAAGACAATGCAGAAAGCTTCCTAATACAGACTCTGTGTCTGTGGCTGCATTGAAACCTGTGAGATAGCATCTTTATGCCCAGCCTATAAAGTGATTTAATTTCAGATATTTTTCTAAAGTTTGCTGGACTGAGGTTAACCCTCCAGTTTCCTCTTTTAAAAACATATACATTTAAACAGTTACAACATTTCTCTTCTCTCCAGTAAGGCACACTGTGGATGCATTTCAAACACAAGCACTTTACAAATACCTTTTCAACACCAACGTCTGTACAAATCAGTTTGATATACACATGACCTACGGTTCTAATACATTTGTAACACCAGGATCTTGTATGACATACAGTTCTAATACATTTGTAGCACAAGCATTTTGCATAACTCATTTTGATATTCACAAATGACATATTATTTATAAAATTCCTGCTTGCTGTGCTGGCAGGTGCCTCCTTTCATCACAACTCCTTTTGATGGACGCTCACTATTTGACCTCAAGGTTAAAGATGCACTATCCAGGTGTGAGCAGGAAAGTAAAACTCTGTCTGCTATTGAAGTGCATTTTTCAACACTTCAAAGGACTATTTTCAGAAGTCAACAAGGTGGTCAAAAAATGTGATTTAAAAAGTCCCAGGGTCCCTTCCAAGATCAACATGGAGATAGTTCCCCTAGAGGCAGGGGGGAAACTGTAATGGAAGAAGCTGTCCACATGACAGAGGCGGCCAGCAGAACCAAGGATTTAGAGACATCTTCTCCAACATATCCTGCCAGTGCTCCTGAAAAGAGGCCCAATTGTCCACCTCTGGAGGCAGTCT
Organism: Protopterus annectens; assembly: GCF_019279795.1. NCBI lineage: Eukaryota > Metazoa > Chordata > Ceratodontiformes > Protopteridae > Protopterus > Protopterus annectens. The sequence goes on along the minus strand of NC_056748.1, from coordinate 149,222,786 downwards.
GTGGTCGTTTATTGCTGCACCAAAGAGCCTGGCTGCATATTACAAAAGATTAATGCATGCAGAGGATTATTTCCAGAGGTTATTTAATTCCCTTTTTCCTTCCTCCTTGTACAGTAAACAAAATTCCAGATGTTCCACCCAGTCAGGGGAAAGCATTTGCACTAGAAATTAAAAAAACTGCTAGGAAAAAGTCACCCAAGAGGTCCCCTCAGACCAGAAAGAGTTCAGAACTTACTCAAGATTCTTTGTAGTGCCAAAGAAAACAGGGGACTGGGGACCAGTTTTAGATCTCGGTAATCTGACAAAGTCATTTCAGCACACAAAGTTCCGAATGGTCACGGTTCAGTCCATTCTGCCATTTCTGCACCTGGATGACTAGATGTGCTCAACAGATCTTCAGGATCTGTTTATGGTTATATCAAAATGAACAGGCAGTCCAGAAGATACTTACGCTTCCAGCTGGGAGCCAGTCATTACTAGTTCAGAGCTCTGCCCTTTGGTCTCACTGCAGCCCTCAGGGTGTTCACCAAATGTATGGTAGTGGTGGCAGCTCACTTGAGACCTGAGGGATTCCAGGTGTTTTCTTATTTGCACTGGCTCATAACCACTGCAGCCAGACATTAATTGATCAAAATCATGAGATCAGGTACTCCAATTATGCTGTCAAATAGGGAATTACTATCAATCACAACAAATTTCAACTAGCACCAACTCAGATATTGTAGTTCATAGGGGCTTTGTCCAACACGTCTTCCTTGACAGGCTCTCTTCCTCTTCAAAGGATTCAAAAGATACGATTCCGGTCAAAAAGATTATTCAGAATTCTTCTCTCTCAGCTCAAGTGATCTTTCAAGCTTTGGGGTTAATGTCTGCTGCCATAGTTCTGGATCTGTTAGCAAGATATTAATTGTAATTCCTTCAGTGGACACTAGCAACTCAGTGGCCTATTCTCCACCAGTCTTTATGCACCCAGATCAAAATAACTCGGGCATGCAAAAATTACTTCTTTTGGGTGGATTTACTCCGATCAAGTTTTTCAGGGTCGCTCCCTCACTCTTCCTTAGTCCAAGGCCATAGTGACCAAGGACGCTTCCCATATTGGGTGGGGGGCACTTCTTGGGAAAGACTGTCCTAGGCACATAGTAGTCAAAGAGGCCAATATGCATATTAATGTCCTAGAAATGAGAGCTGTCCTCCTAGCATTGCAGTCCTTCCAAGACGCAGTCTCTCCTCTAGGACAATTGTGAATCAGAAGGACAGTTTGTCAGGGGTCTGGTACATTAACAAGCAAGGAGGAACCAAATCTTACCCTCTTTGTTGAGAAGCATTGAGTGTTTGGCAGTGGGTGCTCTCATCCAGTCAATTTCTGATAGTAACGCACATCTGGGGGGAAATCCAGTGTAATAGCAGACAAGCTGAGCAGGTCCATTCTAATGCCTCATGAGTGGTCTCTTAACATGAAGGTCTTGGAAAAGGTTTTCCGTCGATGGGGCCAAACTTGCTGCAGTCGTTATGCATCTCCCCTCAACAAGTGCTGCAGGTTCTGTGCCCTGATCTCCCCACCGGGGGGAGTCACCGAGAGACACTCTTCTCCACGATTGGCACCCTGGTCTCCTCTATGCCTTTCCCCAGTACCTCTAATCACCAACTTTTTTCACAAAGCATCACGATTGAAGAGCAAAATCATCCTCATTGCCCCTTATTGGCCTTGTCAGATTTGTTTTTCCTTTTTTTGGTGTCGTCTCCTTTGTCAGTCTTCGATTGTGGATCCAACTTTGGACCTCCTGTCCACCCAATAGACTGTGTACACCCAGACATTTTGGACCTAAAGTTGACGGCAAGGTTTCTTCAATTCCTCTGATAGCTAGACAGCCCTGGCTCACCTCTCCTGTCTTGCATTCTGTTATCATCCCACAAAGCTTCCACTAGAAAACTTTACAAAACAAATGGAAAGGTTTGTTTTTTAGGCACAGCAAAAACAGATATTTACCCCTTTTCTGCACCAGTTCCAAAAGTTCTGGAGTTCTTGGTTATAAATTTTAAAGAGGGAGCTAGTTCCTCAGCTGTTAAGGTACAACTAGCTGCCATTTCTAATTTTCCCATAGGACTCATTAATTCATCTGTAGCCTCTTCCAAACTTTGTAAGGCTTTTATAAGGGGTACCTTTCTTCTCCGAGACCCTTTTTAAAGATCCTCCTCCCCTGTGGGATTTGAGTTTAGTGTTACAATCCTTGACCCAATCCCCCTTTGAACCATTGGTCGTGTGAACTAAAATTTTTAACCTGGAAAATGGTCTTTTTAGTGGCCATCACCTCTGCTAGAAGAGTCTCAGAACTTCAATCCCTATCTTCTTAGCCTCCTTATCTGATTTTTCATAAGGATAGGGTATTCTTACAAACCAACCCATCCTTCCTTCCTAAGGTGGTGTCAGAATTCAGTCAACCTCCCAGTCTGCTTTCCAAATTTCTCAGAGGAGTACATGTTGTACCTGTTAGAATTCCATGGACAGTTACATTTTTATCTTCATAGGACAAAAGCTTTCAGGAAATCAGGTAAATGTCTCTCATTCAGACTCAAAATTGGGCAAGCCAGTTACCAAAGTGAGCTTAGCCAAAAGATTAACGCATTGTGTTTACTTTGTGTACAGCAAATTGGGTTTGTCTTGCCAAAACCTGTAAAAGCTCATTTTACAAGGTCTATGAGAACTTCTTCAGTATTTCTATGCAGATCTTCCTTGGACGATTTGTGCAGCTGCAACTTGGGCTAACCCTCATACCTTTATTGCTCATTACAAATTAGATCTAGTCTCTTGGGGGAAGAGTAGCCTTTGACTCAGTGGTGCTCAGGAACATCCTTCCTCAGAGTCCTTCTAGGATTGCTGTAACTGGGGACTCTGTCCCAATCATTGAGGAATGAATGAAAATGACATAATCAGATAAAGAAGTTACGTACTTACCATAATGTTCATCTGTGTTGTCCATTTTCATTCTTCCTCAGCGAATTCCTCCAACCCTCTACCAACTTAACTTCTGGAAGGATCAGAAGATGCTAAAGGAACCAGTGTTCCTTTGTTTGAGACTCCAGTGTTAGTGAATTGTTTTGATGAGTGGGAGTCCTTGACAGGCATTTTGTGCATTAATTTTTTTTTTTTTGCAACAGGTTGGCCCTGTAGCTTGCTGTGTTGGATTTGATCTGTAGCACCATAGCTGGCTTATGTTGCACCCCCCATAACCCACTCTCAGTTTGAGTTGGCTGGTACTTACTATCCCCCCCCCCCAGTCTGGAGCTGTCAGCCCACCTGTACTGTCAAAGCGAGTTTGCCAGGAGGGAGTAGACTTGAAAACACACCACTGCTGATAACAGGGGCCTTATTACCCTGCTTGATCATACTTCCCTCTGATTTGCTAGACTGACATCTTGAGAGGAGGTGTGCGGTAGTGCCACAAAGGAACCCCCCACTTGTGTGGTGAAACAGCCCACAAATACCCACCAGTTTACCCTGCTTTACACAACACTGGAAAACCAGCACATGTCTGGTACACCTCTTGCATTACAACAGGAGATAGTGCCCTACCTTCAGCACATCCTCACTCCCTCCTTCCTGGAAGCATTGGTATTACAACAGGAGGTAGTGCCCTACCTTCAGCACTGGTATTACAACAGGAGATAGTGCCCTACCTTCAGCACATCCTCACTCCCTCCTTCCTGGAAGCACTGGTATTACAACAGGAGATAGTGCCTTACCTTCAGCACTGGCATTACAACAGGAGATAGTGCCCTACCTTCAGCACATCCTCACTCCCTCCTTCCTGGAAGCACTGGTGTTACAACAGGAGATAGTGCCTTACCTTCAGCACTGGCATTACAACAGGAGATAGTGCCTTACCTTCAGCACTGGCATTACAACAGGAGATAGTGCCCTACCTTCAGCACATCCTCACTCCCTCCTTCCTGGAAGCACTGGTATTACAACAGGAGATAGTGCCTTACCTTCAGCACTGGCATTACAACAGGAGATAGTGCCCTACCTTCAGCACATCCTCACTCCCTCCTTCCTGGAAGCACTGGTATTACAACAGGAGATAGTGCCCTACCTTCAGCACATCCTCACTCCCTCCTTCCTGGAAGCACTGGTATTACAACAGGAGATAGTGCCCTACCTTCAGCACATCCTCACTCCCTCCTTCCTGGAAGCACTGGTATTACAACAGGAGATAGTGCCCACTAAAGTGTGCTAGCCTGTGTAACTAATTTCACTGTCTCTGCATTTTCTGTGTATTTCTACAAAAAAACCCAAAAAAACAAAAAAAATAATCCTTGATGTCCTTCAAGGATGCAACTGCAGTCCTGACATATGGGTTGTCCTGCCTCAGGCAGCCCTTCGGTCGGCCGGATTCCAAAGTCTGGGTCCGGCATCGGCTGATGTCGCCCTTTCCCCGACGTCAGAGCGCCTGGGGTATAAAAGCGTCAGCCGACGCCATCTTCAGTCTTTCTTGCCGCGCGGCGCCCGAAGCCGAAGCAGTTCGCAAGTGCCGGTCGACCAGCTCCTGTGTTTTCAGCTACTGAAGTCTTCAAAAAAGCTAAGTACCCCGTTGGGGACCTTTTCTTGCCTCAGCCGATGTCAGATAAAACTGTAAAAGTTAATAATTGTTTAACTTGTGGGAAACAAATACCTCATAAGGATTTCCACTCTTACTGCTTACCCTGCCTAGGCCCAGAACACAACGTCTCGGCCTGTACAGCTTGTGCTTCTTTCAATAAACGCACTCTTAGGCGTCGGACAGAGTTTGCACAGGATTATTTTGGGGAAGATTTCTGTTATATCATGCCGTCGGAGCTTCCGACAGCACATTTACCTAAAAAACGGAAGGATAAGGACCGACAACCGTGGTCTCTGCCGACACCACGCTTAGGCCTACCGCGAGTGTCTCGGTCTCTTCTGAGCCGGTTTCACAACCGCTACAGACCGACACCGCCCCACCGGTTACTTGGTACGGAGGCCAGCTCGGTGCCGGTTTCTGTTCTCCCCTCTGAGACCGTAGCCCAGGATATTTCTAACACCATTTCAGTGGATAAGACTACTCCAGCACGCGGGGCTGCCAGGCCTCCAGTGTCTATGTCCATTAAGGCCTACACACGTGCTAAGGCTGCCAAACGGGCTAAGTCTCTCCCTCCAACATCTGTTTCTCTGGGATCCACTTCTGGTTCTCAAATTTTAAGTTTAGCTGAGGACCTTATTTCTTTAATTAGGGGTTCTCAGCCACATCCAGATAGAGGCTCTCAGCCGCCTTCTGTCAAGAGGCCTAGGGTTGAGCAGGTAGATCCCCAGTCCTCCGATGAGGCCTCAGGTGATTCTGCACATTCAGACTACCAGGAAGAGGCCTTCCCGGCCTACGAGGATTCTGATGCGGAGGAATCCATTCCCTCTGCTTCTCCTCCTGAGGAGTTTTCCTTTGGGGAAACGCTTCATTCCATGAGGGAACACTTCAAATGGCAAGGCCAAGAATACTCAGATTCTAGGAAAAGGTTAAGGGAATTTTTAAAGCTACCTCAGCATAGACCCTTAGCTATTCCTCCAGTTTTAAATGTTTTAGATGACGTGTACTTAGAATCTAGTGTTTCCCCTGACTCCCTCCCCCCTGCTCCTGTCAAGCCAGACAGGTACTACAGGGTCCCAGACACACATCAGTTTCTGTACAAAGGCCATACTGCTGACCCTGAAACTATTTCTCAGGGGCCTAAAGGGGTTTCCTCCACTACTGCTAAGAATCCACTTCCTTCGGAAAGAGATTCTAGGACTTTAGAAAGGTGGGGCAAGAAAGTACATACATCTTCCACCCTTTCTATGCGAGCATTAAATTGTCAATTTCATATGATTCAGTATCAGGAATACATGTTGGACGACTTGCAAAAGAAACTGGCTTCCCCTGAACCATTAGATAGAAAGGGGTTACAGGAATTGGTTCATAATACTCAGCAGGTTAGCAGCCATTTCCTTCAGTGTGGATATGATGCATTGGAAGCTTCATGTAGAGCAGCAGTGACAGGTGCCGTCATACGCAGACATGCTTGGTTAAAGGAACAAACATTGCCAGACCATGTGAAAATTAAGCTTCTGGACGCACCACTAGAGAAACATAAGCTATTTGGTGCTACTGCACAAGAGGTTTTAAAGAAAATAGAGGAAAAGGCAAAATCAGTGCAAACAGTCAAAAATTTTCTCCAGGTACAGCCTCCAAGATTCAGCAGGAATTAGCCTTCTAAGCATTGGTCCTTTCCAGACGCAGACAAATTTCAAAGAGGCAAAAACAGACATGGCAGAGGTAGAGGGCAAACTCGAGGCTCCTACAGAGGACGTCAATGGCAGCCTCAGAACCAGAGAGGTGGGGCAGGACCTTCCACTGCCCCGCAGGGATAATCTCAATGACTTGACTTTGACTCCGCCATCCAGGGCTCAATTAGAAGCACCTTTGGGCGGAAAATTATCTTTATTCTCACAAAAGTGGCACAATATTACAAAGGACAAATGGATACTGGACATAATAGACAAAGGATACAGATTCCATTTTCATACACTACCAACAAGACATGGCAGGCCAAACCTGCCACCAAATCAAAGGGCAGAGGCACTCAAACAAATAACAAACCTACTTCGAATAAGAGCAATAGAGAAGGTTCCTTCTGCAGAACATGGCCAAGGATTTTATTCAAGACTGTTCCTTGTTCCAAGAAAAGAAAACCAATGGAGACCCATTCTGGACTTGTCCGCACTGAATACTTACCTTATTGTGCCAAAATTCAAAATGCTGACTTTACAGCAACTCCTTCCCATGCTGGGCAAGGGGTCTTGGCTGGTAACTCTGGACCTCAAGGAGGCATACCTGCATGTCCCAATCAGACAAAGTTGCAGAAGATACCTCAGATTTCTTGCAGGCTCAGAGCATTATCAATTCTCAGCATTGCCCTTTGGCTTATCTACTGCGCCCAGAGTGTTCACGAAATGCCTGGCATCAGTAATTGCACATTGCAGACTTCAGGGGATACAAATATACCCTTACCTGGACGACTGCCTTATACAAGCGGACAGCCAACAAGCCTTGTTAAAAACTTGGACTATGTCATTCACCTACTGCAGGCCTTGGGATACACAGTCAATATTCAGAAATCAAGTCTCGTACCATCCCAACAAATACCTTTCCTGGGTGCCACACTGGACACAAACACCCAGATGGCGTTTCTGACAAAAGAAAAACAAAAACAATTACCAGAATACTTCAGAAAATTGGCAACACACACCCAGATGACTGCAAGGAAAATCCTGCAGGCCCTGGGTTTCATGGCATCTTGCATTCTTCTGATTCCACACGCAAGGCTGCATATGAGGAAACTGCAATGGTATCTAAAAAGTCTATGGTCTCAACACAACCACAGCCTGGAAGCATTGATCCCACTCATTCCATGCCTTCAAAAGGAATTTCTGTTGTGGGCTCAAGCAAGCCAGATAAACAAAGGTCTGCCTTTTCAGCAAGCCTCATACAAGTCAAACCATAACAACAGATGCCTCAGACCATGGATGGGGGGCGCACATGGAGGGCAGATGCATTCAAGGACAATGGACACAAAAAGAAAAGCACCAGCACATCAACCAAAAAGAAATGCTGGCAGTGATGCATGCAATCAAGGCCTTCGAAAAGTTCATGCATCAGGGCCGTCTACTAATAAAGACAGACAATACCACAGTTATGTGGTACATAAACAAGCAAGGAGGTACCCATTCCTACCCTCTTTGCAGACTGGCAATGAAACTCTGGGATATTTCCCTACAATTGAAAATAGAGCTACAATCCCAGTTTGTACCAGGGAAGGACAATGTTCTGGCGGACAGCCTAAGCAGAAACATCATGGATCCACACGAATGGATGTTGCATCCAGACATTTTCTTACAAATAACTCAAGCATGGGGAAGGCCGGACATAGATCTTTTTGCCTTCCACCTCAATCACCATCTGAAAAAGTTTTGCACAAGGACATACCATTCTCAAGCATGGAAGGTGGACGCTCTCTCCTTCAGTTGGAACTCTCTAACACTATATGCCTTCCCACCTCTTCCTTTGATGACCAAGGTGTTACTAAAGATCAAGACAGAGCAACCGAAAGTCGTACTGATAGCTCCAGACTGGCCAAAACAACACTGGTACCCACTGCTACGGAGCTTGACACACCAATCCGTGGCTCCTTCCTCAATGGCCACTTCTTCTGACACAGCACAATTACAGGACACTACACCCCAGCTTGAAAACATTGAAGCTGACAGCTTGGAAGATTCCATGACTATTCCTCAGGATACACTTTCCAAAAGGGTAAAATATATCATCCTGGAGGCGCGCAGACCTTCCACTAGAAAAACATACTCAGCAAAATGGAAGAGATTTCTTATCTGGAACAGCAAAAAGGGTCAAGACCCATCAGTGATGAGCATTCCACAGATCCTAGAATATTTGGCTGAAATGCCCCACAATGGCCTTTCATATTCTTCCATAAAAATACATGCTTAAATTAACTCTTCCTCCCTTTGAACCAGCAGCATCTTCAGAGTTGCAATTTCTGTCTTGGAAGACAGCTTTCCTTCTGGCAATAACCTCAGCAAGAAGAGTCTCTGAGCTACAGGCCCTTATGGCAATACAACCATTTCTCATTTTTCATCAGGACAGAGTTTCTTTGAGGACCAATTCGTCATTCATGCCAAAGGTGGTATCCAGGGTGTCCCTGAATCAAGCTATTCACCTGCCTACCTTCTTTACCAATCCTCAAAATAAAGGAGAGAGACTTTTGCACACCTTGGACATACACAGACAGTTGCGCTACTACTTGGACAGAACAAAGTCTTTCAGAAAATCTGACCAGCTTTTTGTAGCTTACGCTGCTGGATTGCAGGGAAAAGCAATTTCCAAACAGACAATTTCTAAATGGATTGGAAATTGCATTCGATTCTGCTACTCTTTTCATGGAAAAACTGTGCCAGCTGATATCAGGCCACATTCCACCAGAGCTACAGCCACCTCCACAGCCTTTTTAAGAGGGGTGGCAACAAAGGACATTTTAGAAGCTGCTACATGGAGCTCCGTGCATACATTTTCCAAACATTACAACCTGCCTTTATATTCCAGATCCAGAGCAGGGTTTGCTTCTGCAGTCCTGCAGGGCATTTTAGCTACACCATCTTTGTCTTAGTGCCTACCACCCCCAGGTTGGCTATGGTATTCAACCCATATGTCAGGACTGCAGTTGCATCCTTGAAGGACATAGTACAGTTTTGTACCTACCATAAATGTAGATGTCTGATAGGTATGCAACTGCAGTCAGGTGTTCCCTCCCACCTACCCCTCTGTCCCTCTGTGGTATTCTTTTGGGTTTCTACCCCTCATTTTAGCTACCTGGGGTAATCTTTTATGGTGTATTTGTTTTTATGTTGTTGCAATTGTCTGGAATTTTTTCTCTATTTTCAAAATTTAGCCTTCCTTAGAGGGCACCTGGCATGTGGGGCAAGAAACACTGAAGAAGATGGCGTCAGCTGATGCTTTTATACCCCAGGTGCTCTGACGTCGGGGAAAGGGCGACATCAGCCGACGCCGGACCCAGACTTTGGAATCCGGCCGACCGAAGGGCTGCCGGAGGCAGGACAACCCATATGTCAGGACTGCAGTTGCATACCTATCGGACATCTACATTTATGGTAGGTACAAAACTGTACTTTTTCCCGCCTTTCTCGACTAGTTTAGACCAGTATACAGGCATTGCTGTATTCTGGGCTGTGGTGTAGTTCCTGTGTTGTCCATTACCTTACTTGGATAGAAGGAAGTTTCTTTGCTCACCAGTGGGAGTGGGGAGCCTTGAGCAGCCTACCTGTCCTTGGGGAAGTGACCTCAGCACAAGAAGCTGTAGTAATTGGTTGTTTGGGACCATTCCTAGCTCTTTTGTAGTTCACTGCTTAAAATCCGCCTCTGGGCGTTTTTCTGCCTCTACTGCTCAGACAACCTCCACGGGTTTACAGAGTGGTCCTAGCAGCAAGGAACTCAAAAAGCGACTACCTTCTGGATTTAAGTATCTTTGCTTTTTTCACTGAAAATAGCTTCTGCTGCTTACTTTGAACTAGCCTGAACTGTTTTTTTACTGATTACTGCATTTATTTTAAAATCTGCACTTAAAGTTACATTTAGTCGAATTTAGTCGAAAGTTTGCTTGTTTGTTTCTTTATTTGAACTGTGGAGGCTGCCCACTAAAGTGGGCTAGCCTATGTAACTCATTTATCACTGTCTCTGCATTTTCTGTGTATTTCTACAAAAAAAAAAACAAAAAAATAATCCTTGTTTTCCCGCCTTTCTCGACTAGTTTAGACCAGTATACAGGCATTGCTGTATTCTGGGCTGTGGTGTAGTTTCCTGTGTTGTCCATTACCTTACTTGGATAGAAGGAAGTTTCTTTGCTCACCAGTGGGAGTGGGGAGCCATGAGCAGCCTACCTATCCTTGGGGGAAGTGACCTCAGCACAAGAAGCTGTTAGTAATTGGTTGTTTGGGACCATTCCTAGCTCTTTTGTAGTTCACTGCTTAAAATCCGCGTTTGCACGGCTTTGCGCGGTTGTTGCAGCGCCGGTTAAACTCTTTCTGGCTCCGCCAAGTCTGCTCTTCAATTTTTCCCTTAGAACTGTTCTACTTGCAATCTAAACAGCCTATACTCTATCTGAAAAGCTCAGCACTTGCTCCTTAAGCATTTTTTACACAGGTAAAGCACTCTTAAACAAACGAAAGTACTTCATTCACCTAAATTCTGTTGAGTACCCATTTCCCTATAGGTCCTTTCTGACTCAGTTACACAGCAATCTTTTTCACTATTTCTAGCATGTCGAAGGGTCAGTTGCTGGCGTCCTCTCCTGTTCAGCTGGTGAATCTGGGAATCTTGAGGCAATGTTACAATTGCCTCATGTACACAGACAACCCTCTCCTCCTCCCAACAAATACAAATATATGCAGAGATGCAACTATATAGCCAAACTGGAGGCTGAGCTCTCTCAATTCAGTACTGGCAAGACCAGTCAGGAGGAGAAGGTAACCACGCACACCACAAACCCAGTCTCACATAGAACTATCACAACTGCAAACCAAACACATAAACACACAAAACATACTCGAGGCGCTGATTAAAAATCTACCAAAACAACAGAGGCCTCCAAAGCAGACACCCAAGCAACCACCACCTCAAGACATAGCACATGCAACACATAGTTCACAAAGTCAGTGTGCTAAACAGTCACAGCCCTTAAGGCCAAACAACATGCCAGACACACTTGTAATAGGTGACTCTATAGTCAGGCACACTGACGTCCCACTCACCAGACTGAACAAGGAGAGGGTCACAGTAAGCTGCCTGTCAGGAGCTAGAATCCGCCACATAACACAAGCACTCAGGTCACTCCACCGCAAGTACAAATATGACTCAGTCATTGTACATGCCGGTGTGAACGACCTGAGACGTACCTCCCTGGACTACATGAAAAGAGACATAGAGGAGGTCTCTGATTATGTAGCCCAGGCCGGAATGACCCTGACCCTGAGCAGCATCTTACCCTCACCAAGAATGATGCCACAGTACAAAGACAAAATGATCAGTTTTAACAATTGGCTTAATTACTGGTGTCATTCTAAGGGGATCCAATGTCTGTCTGCTTGGGATGACATGCTTGACAAGCCACGCTGCTTCAAGGGATGGCTTGCACCTGTCACCCTGGGCTTCGGATATTGGCCAAGGCTCTTGCCACCCCATAGTGCCTTTTTAGGCAAGGCTCAAATGACAAACCTACCTCCCTAGAAAACACAAGTGGAAAAAAACTAAGGGTAATGCTGCTCAATGCCAGAAGTCTAAACCTCAAGATGCACGCCCTTGAAGCCCTCGTCAGTATGGAGAACGTCGATGTCTGTGCAGTGACTGAAACCTGGTTCAAGGCTCCTGAGAGCACCCCAGCACTATCAGGTTTTACCTCATATCATGCTTTCCGGCCCCAAAGCTTGGACCGAACCACAAAAGGAGGGGGAGTATCCATTTTCATCAAAGATACCCACACCTCCAGGTTCGTGGCAACGCACGAAGCATCGGAGACTATCCAGGTGCAACTAACCATAGGCAAAACTGCCTTACAGTTTGTAGCATGCTACAGACCACCCTCTCAAACTCAGGAACCCCACACAGCCTTCCTGAAGACACTGGAGAGTATGAATGTCTCTCCAAATACCATCATTTTGGGAGACTTCAACTACCCAAACATAGACTGGGAACATTACTCAAGCCCCAACACCCTACTCCTAGAATTCATAAACTCAAATGCAATGGAACAACTAGTCACCATTCCCACAAGAGGAGATAATATACTAGACCTGATCATCACAAACATGGGGACAAAATGCTCCACACCGGAAGTACATCCCTCCTTGGTAAGATCAGACCATAAATTAATCTCATTGGAAATCCACATCCCACCCCCCCACCCCCTGCACAAAAGACCACAGTGAAGAACTTCTCAAAAGCAAACTTCACACTTCTTAAGACTGAAGTGGTATCTTTCAAGGCCCCTGGGCCAGTGGAAACCACAACCCACACTGCTGAATCCTTTGCAAATGCCTTCTATGGGCACCTTCATGAATGCATGGATCATGCAATCCCAAATAAAACCAAGACCCATTCCCCCAAAGGCAGGCGCCCGGTCTGGTGGACACCAGCCATAAACAAACTTTACAACAGGAGGAGGAAGCTACTACATGACAGAGCAAAATCCCTAAAAGGGAAGGCATCTCTGATCAGTACTAGCAAAAAACTATGATCACTCATAAAATCATCCAAGGCCAACTTTGAGAGAAAAATCGCAAAAGACACAAAAGACAATCACAAGGCCTTCTTTAGCTATGTTAGAAACCTGGGTGGAAACTCCCAGATATGCTCAGAGTTAGTCCAAAATGACACAAAATACACTGAACCCACTGACATTGCCAACATTCTGGCAGACAGGTTCAGTGCAAATTTCTCCTCCCCCTCCCCCCCCAAAAGGAGAAATAACTATCCCAGCAGAGTGTAGCCTCCCTAACATCTCAGATGCCCAGGTGAGAGCCGCCCTCTCTAAAGCTAAAAACACAGCATCATTGGGACCGGATGGTGTCCCGGGCTGTGTGCTACATGAACTCCAAGAGGAACTAAACCCACACATAAGGCTGCTGTTTAATCTTAGCCTTACTACAGGATACATACCCAAAGAGAGGCGTACGGCAACAGTGGTCCCACTTCACAAAGGCAGTGCTTCTACGGACCCTGGAAATTACTGCCCCATAAGCTTGAAGAGCCTGGTCTGCAAAGCTATGGAAAGGATCATTATGGAACTCATAAACAGACATTGGGGACCTACAGACATTGGATCCTACCCAGTTTGGCTTTGTCAAGGGCAGATCCTGCCTTTTGAACTTGGTCCACTTTTTTGAAACAGTCACTAAGGCCATTGATGAGGGTAAGGCAGTTCACACAGCTTACCTTGACCTTGCAAAAGCCTTTGACACAATACCCCACTCGGGCATCATAGACAAACTCACCAGCTTAAATGTAAACCCATATGTCACAAGATGGGTTGCAAACTGGCTCAAGGACAGAACCCACAGGGTCAGAGTTGCTGGAGCTAGTCAGACTCTAAGCCAGTCACAGGCGGTGTCCCACAGGGCTCAGTCCTGGGACCCCTCTTGTTCGGCATTTATTTTCCGAGGTACAGGCAAACATAGGAGGATTGTGGCTGACAAAGTTCGCAGATGACTGCAAACTGGGCGCCATAACTGATACTCCAGCGGACACAAACATCCTTCAGAGAGGCCTCATAGAAATGGATAATTGGTGCCAGAGCCATGGCCTTAAGCTGAACGCCAAAAAATGTATAGTCATACCCTTTGGGAAAAACAAGGTACCGACAAATTACCACATAGGCGGTAATACATTAAGTACGGAAGAGGTAATCAGGGACCTAGGGACCCAGGTTGACCGTAACCTCTCATTTGACACTCACATTGCCAAAGTAGATAGGAAGACCTTCTATATTGCCCACCTTATCATGAAGGGTTTCACATCTAGATCGAGAGGTCATTGTGCCCCTGTACTCTTCTCTTATCAGGCCAATGATTGAGTACAATGCCCCGTTTGGGATGTATCTCACCCAACACCTGCAGCAGTTGGAAAGACCCCAAAAGTTCCTCACCAAGAGGATAAAGGGTCTTAAACATATGTCAATGCTGCCCGACTGAAAAAACTCAAGCTCTATTCAGTCGCATACCGCCGTACAAGGCCATGTCCAATCCTGAATTAATGGACATGCTCCACCTCAGAAAATCCAAATCCATCAGAGCCACGAGAACAAGTGACTTAAACCTCAACACAGAAATAAATAGAACGTGCTGGAGGGACAGATTCATAACCCAGAGGCTCCCTACACTCTGGAACAGAATCCCAGTCCATGTTAGGCAGAGCCCCTGACTGACTCTAGTCAAGAGAAATCTCGACGAGTGGATGGGAGATCGTAGGTTTACCCTGGGGGTCATCTCTGTGTCACTACTAGACAGAGGCATAGTAAACTAAACCCTAAAAGGGCTTAGTATTCTCATCCTAAGGGGTGGTGTAAGCCACATACACTCTGGCTAGGCTTATAAATGCCCTAGGGCAGATAGCCTAGTACGAACCTATGAACCTTCAGCACATCCTCACTCCCTCCTTCCTGGAAGCACTGGTATTACAACAGGAGATAGTGCCTTACCTTAAGCACTGGCATTACAACAGGAGATGGCGCCCTACCTTAAGCACATCCTCACTCCCTCCTTCCTGGAAGCACTGGTATTGCAACAGGAGATAGTGCCCTACCTTTCAGCACATCCTCACTCCCTCCTTCCTGGAAGCACTGGTATTGCAACAAGAGATAGTGCCCTACCCTTCAGCACATCCTCACTCCCTCCTTCCTGGAAGCAGTGAACAGGAAGGTACATTATTATACTTTTTCCACTTCTGTCAGCTCCAGCAGGTGCCCAAACCAGTAGTTGAGCTTTGGGTACCTGTATCGTAGTTAAGATTTTACCCTTGTATATCAGTGGCACAGGATGTGTTTTGTCTATTAATAAAGATGAGTTGCAGTGGTTTTATTGGAGTGAGTAGTGTTACAACTGTTTAAGGATAAGCATCATGGTAGAACTGGAATGATGAAAGTGTCACCAGCGTAGCAGGTTTGCAGTAAGAAAAGTGTAGTGTAACTGAACTAGAAGGTGATATTGTTTGTCTTTGTAATAGCTTTATTAGTAATGATACTTAAGAAGCTAACAATTACCAATGTGACTTAAGAATTCCATTTAAATTTGCTGTTAAATTTGAATTGACATTAAATATTCCATTTAGTTTTTTTAATCCCTTTAAATGCTTTCTTCTGTTTTATGATTTGGAGCAGTATTGATAATGGTAGCAAAACTGCTGCAGTGTTGCTGTGAGAGTACTTCTGTTTAATATAAAGAGTTGAAACAGCACAGCTGGGCTACAGTGAAGATCTAAATGTCCATGGTTCAATACTGGGTGTTGACACTGTGTGCATTTTCCTGGACCCAAGGCAACAGGTTGTACTGGGTATTCTTCGTGTTTCACTGTTGCAGTCATCAGATTTGGGTTATCCCTGCCAGGGTAGCCCTCAGACTGCCCAAATACCAGAGGCTTAGTATTTCTGCATCGGTTGCCATCTCCCCAGGACTGACATCAGGTTGTCAGTGTTATAAACTAAGGCAGCTGATGCCATTACATTAGTCTTTCTTGCTGAGGAGCCAGAAGCAGAAGCAGTTCGTACGAGTGCCGGTCAGCTCCTAGTTTAAGTTTTTCGTTTCCGAATTGAAGTTGAAGTCTTCTAAAGCTAAATACCCCATTGGGGATCCTTTTTTCTTGCTGTAACCAATGTCAGAAAAAGTTAACAACTGCCTCGCCTGTGGAAAGCAAATACCACACCAAGATTTTCATTCTTACTGCATCACTTGCTTAGGCCCAGACCACGATGTCCCCCGCTGTTGCTTTTGTGCTTTGTTCAAAGCCAGAACTATACATCGTCAGGCCCTTATTGTACCTAGATATATTCGCTCTCAGTCCTCGAATTCTGATATGGCTATGGTAAGCCATCCAATAGCAAATCTTCCAAAAAAATGTAAAGATAAAGACAGAGACAGACTGCACAGGTCCAAAACTGCCAACGACGCTTCCGTTAAGCTAGTCAGTTCTCCGGTCCTCAGTGAGAAGCTTTCTCAGCCCCTGAAGCCCACTTCTGTGGATTCCCAGGCTGCTACCAAGACCCTTTCGGAGTCCAGTATGTCGCAAGACTCTTCATCAACTAAAGATCCTGCGGATATCTCTGCCTTGGATGGGTCCAGAGCCGCTGAGCAGACACCGGCTTCTGATGAAGTACTTCGCACTACCGATTCTTGACACAGACCGACTTTTTTTGAGTCTACCATTCTTTCAAAAACTACCAAGTTTCTAAGGCTCAGGGTACAAACCCACACCCAAGAAACCGATGACCCAATCTCAGGCACCTGCTTCCTTGCTTCAGTCACAGATGCTTAAAATGGCGGAAGACCTTATAATGCTTATCAGGGGAAGCCAGACTACCCCTTCAAAAAAAAAAAGAGATTTGTCTCCAGTAGTTTTATCTGAACAGGAGTCCGATGACTCTGATGCATCTGAATATGAAGATGTCCTTCAAGGATGCATCTGCAGTCATAACAAATGGGTTGTCCTGTCGTCAGGCAGCCCCTCGGTCGGCCGGATTCCAAAGTCTGGGTCCGGCTTTGGCTGATGTCGCACTTCACCCGACGTCATCTCTGCTGGTCTTCGGGTATAAAAGCATCAGCCGACGCCATTTTCTTCAGTCTTTCTTGCCGCGTGGCGCCCGAAGCAGAAGCTGTTCACAAGTGCGGTCGGTCAGATCCAGAGATTCCTACCGAATACTACAAGACTTCTAAAAGCTAAGTACCCGTTGGGGACTCTTTCGTGCCTCAGCCGATGTCAGAAAAAGTAAATAAGTGTTTAACTTGTGGGAAACAAATACCTCATAAACATTTCCACTCATACTGCCTACCTTGTATAGGCCCAGACCACGGCGTAGCTGCCTGTTTAGCCTGTGCTTCCTTCAACCGGCGCTTTAGGCGCCGGTCGGAGTTTGCTGAACAGATGTTCTTCGTCTTCCCTTGCTGCAGTCCTGACTATTGGGTATAGTCCGCGTCCCAGTCGGCCCGAATACCAGAGTATAAGGCTGGCGTCGGTGATGGCGCCTTAGACGGGCGTCAGTGCCTCAGGGTACTAATGCGCATGACCGACGTCATTTCCTCAGTCTTTTTTGCCGCATGGTCCGATGCAGAAGCAATTTTGCGAGTGCAGGTTGGCGTTCTGAGATTTTCGAAACCGGAGTTTCAGACCGAAACAGAGTTGGCTAAGTAACCCGTTAGAACATTTTGGTTTTTCTTGCCTCAGTATTTAACGGATGTCAGAAAAAGTGAATAACTGTATTTCTTGTGGGAAGCAGATACCGCATAGGGATTATCATACATTGTGTATACCTTGTTTAGGGCCTGAGCACGGCGTTGTTCGTTGCGCTCTTGTGCTAGATTTAACAAGCGCACTATTAAGAGGAGGCTTGATTGTGCTAGGTTAGTGTTTGGGAAGCGTTGCAATTATAATATGCCGTCGGATGCTCCGGCCGCTTCATCCAAGAAGCGCAAGGACAAAACAGTGAAGCCTAGGGGTGAGGAACCGCAGTCCCGGACGTCGGTTCTTTAGAAGGCTCAGGGGAGCCAGAGGTTTTGCCAGGAGTCTCTATGGAGTCTCAGGCAGATATTTTACTGTTACAGGATGTGCCCTCTCAGGAGGTAGGCCAGGCTGAGGGGCTTCTCAGGTAACTGTTCTTCCCTCTCTTCCCAAGGTAGTTAGGGCCTCTCCTTCTGTTGCCAAAGCTTCTTTTAGAGGTAGGCCAAGTTCAGCTTCTGTGGGGCTTCTCCTAGCATTTCGGCTCTGTGCCTAAGAAACATATGCTTAAAATGGCAGAAGATTTGATTACTCTGATTAGAGGTTCTATGCCCCCCTGATAAGAGGCCTAGGGTGGAACAGGAGTTTGATAGTTTTGAACAGTGTTCACAGGCTTCAGAGTCTTCTGTGGAAGACTTGCAAGAGTTTCCTGCTTATTCTGATTCTGATGTGGATGATTCCACTCCTACAGCTTCTCCTCCTGAGGATTTTTCATTTTCAGAGACTCTTCACTCCATGAGGGAGCACTTTAAATGGGAAGGTCAGGATTACTCTGATTCCAGGAAAAGGCTTAGGGAATTCTTGTTTTTACCCCAGCATAGGCCCTTAGCTATTCCTCCTGTGTTGAATGTGGTGGAGGATGCTTTTGCAGAGGCTTCCCTGAACCCTGACTCCTTGCCTCCTGCTCCTGTTAAGCCTGATAGGTATTATAGGGTGCCCGAAGCTCATAAGTATTTGTTTAAGAGTCCCAGGGCGGACCCAGAAACTGTTTCTCAGGGGCCTAAAGGTGTTAAAGCTTCTGTGGTTAAAAATCCTGTACCCTCTGATAAAGAGGCAAGGGCTTTGGATAGGTGGGGTAAGAAAGTATATACTTCTTCCACTCTAGCCATGAGGGCGTTGAATTGTCAGTTTCATATGCTGAAATATCAGAATTATCTCCTTTCACAATTGAAATCTAAGGTGGATGCTTTGGCGGAAGGTATTGAGTGTAAAGAATTGCTAGATTTGGTTCATGTGTCTGAACAAGTGGGTAAGCATTCTTTGCAGTGTGGTTTTGATGCTGTTCAGGCCTCCTCGAGGGTGGCTGCTACTAGTTCTGTTCTTCGCAGACATGCCTGGTTGAAGGATCAGAATTTAGCTGAGCATGTTAAGACCAGGATTTTGGATGCTCCTTTACAGTCTGATGTGTTGTTTGGACCGCCTGTGGAAGCAGTTTTAAAGAAAATGGAGGACAAAGCTAAGTCTATGCAGACTGTTAAAGATTTTTGCAGGTGCAGCCTCCAAGTTTAGTAGAAATTGGCCTGCTAAGGGGTGGACATATCCTGCTTATGGTTCCCAGTCTAGGGGTAGGTCTAGACGTGGTAGGGGCAGGGCTCAAGGTTCGTTTAGGCCTAGATCAGACAGTTCACCTGCTCAGACTTCTGGTGAGGGCAGGGGTCAGTCCTTTCGTAAGCAGAACCAATGACCTGCCTTTTCAGCTGCCAGTGGACTCGTCTGGCAGCTCCTTTGGGAGGAAGATTGTCTCTTTTCAAAGAAAATTGGGATTTAATCACTCAAGACAGATGGGTGCTGGATATCATTCATCACGGTTACAGATTTTATTTCCACACTATGCCCCCTTTCAAAGGCATGCCAGATGTTCCTCCTCCACAAAGAATAGAGGCTCACAAGCAAGTTTCTCAGTTACTCCAGATAGGGGCCATTCAGCCAGTCCCTGTATCAGAAAGGGGCTTCGGATTTTATTCTCGCCTGTTCCTAGTACCAAAGAAGGGGAACACGTGGAGACCAATTTTGGATTTATCTATCCTCAACACTTATCTGGACATTCCCAAGTTCAAGATGTTGACGTTACAGCAACTGTTACCTCTGCTGGGCAAGGATCACTGGATGGTAACTTTGGATCTCAAGGAAGCCTACCTTCATGTGCCTATAAGGCTAAGTTGCAGAAAGTATCTGCGATTTCGAACTGGAGATTTTCATTATCAGTTCTCTGCATTGCCCTTTGGCTTATCTACTGCCCAGAGTATTCACAAAGGTTCTGGCTCCAGTGATAGCTTACTTCAGGCTTCAAGGCATTCAAATCTATCCTTACTTGGACGACTGCCTGATTCTGGCTCAAGAAAGGAAGACCTTCTACAGCATCTGGAATATGTCATAGCAGTGCTAAGATGCCTAGGGTATTCTGTGAGCGAAATAAAGTCCAGTCTAGTACCCTCTCAAGACATGTGCTTTCTGGGTGTGAGACTGAATACAGCAGCCCAGATGGCCTTTTAACCCGGACAAACAAAAGAGTCTGTCACTTTACTTCCATCAACTATCTCATCAGTCCGTGCTGACTGCAAGGACAGTCCTTCAAGCATTAGGGTTCATGGCATCTTGTATTCTGGTGCTTCCCAATGCCAAACTGCATATGAGGAAGCTGCAATGGTATCTCAAAAATGTATGGACACAGCACTGCCAAGATTTCGACACTGTCATTCATATAATACCTTGCCTTCAAAAGGAATTCTTGTGGTGGGCTCAGGAATGTCACCTAAACAAGGGACTCTCTGTGACCCGGCCAGAGGCGAGTCAGATTTTAACGACAGATGCCTCGGACACTGCTTGGGGAGCTCATCTAAATGGAAAGTGGATACAAGACAAGTGGCCTGCCAGACTACAGCATCTACATATCAACATGAAGGAGATGTTAGCAGTCCAGTTTGCATTGATGGCGTTCAAGGAGTTGCTTCTTCCAGGGCAGGTGTTGATTCTAACAGACAACACAACTGTCATGTGGTACATCAACAAGCAAGGGGAACACATTCTTATCCTCTATGCAGGCAAGCAATGATTTTATGGGAGACTGCGTTAAGCCTGCAACTGACTCTTCAGGCAAGGTTTCTGCCAGGAGCACAGAACTCCCTAGCAGATGTATTAAGCAGACAAATCATGGATCCCCACGAGTGGAAACTGGATCTTCATGTATTTCAGAAATTGACAGTGTCATGGGGAACTCCAGACATAGATCTGTTCGCTTCTCCACTAAACCACCAGCTGCCAAAGTATTGCACAAAGGGGTTTCATCACACAGCTTGGAAAGTGGATGCTCTGTCTTTCAGTTGGAAAAACCTTCATGTCTATGCCTTTCCACCTCTGCCTCTTCTTCCAAAGGTATTATTAAAGGTCAGACAAGACAGGCCAAGGATGATTTTGATAGCTCCAGATTGGCCTCGGCAACACTGGTACCCACTTCTAAGGAGTCTTGTAAAGAAGCCTCCATGGCCTTTACCTCTGATTCCTCATCTGTTATCTCAGAAGGACGGTCATCTGCTCAATGTCAAGCTTCAATCTCTTCATCTCACAGCTTGGCATATTCTGTGTTGAAGCACAGCAGGTCTCAGCTTCCTCAACAAGTTTTAAATGTGATTATGGAAGCTAGAAGGCCTAGTACTAGGAGAGTGTACGCAGAAAAATGGAAGAGATTTTTATTTTGGAGTACAGCAAAGAATTTGGAGATTTCAGAGCCTAATTTGAGTGTGGCTCTTCAATATCTTACTGAATTATTGGACAAAGGTTTGTCCTTCTCTTCCATAAAGATTCATGCTGCAGCAATTTCAGCTCACTATGATTGTGACCCACCTTTGTTTTCGCATCCTTTGTTCAAGCAGTTTCTTAGAGGGGCAAAGAATATAAGACCCCACGTAGAGCTCCTACTCCTGCTTGGGATCTCAATTTTGTGTTGGAAAAACTTACTCTACAACCTTTTGAGCCTGCAGCTACTGCTGAATTGAAATATTTGTCATGGAAGACTGCTTTTCTGTTGGCTATTACTTCTGCAAGAAGGGTGTCTGAGTTGCAGGCCCTTATGGCAGTAGAGCCCTTTTGGTTTTCCATAAGGACAGGGTTTCATTACGTACTAATCCTTCCTTTATGCCTAAGGTGGTTTCTAGTGTGGCTTTAAACCAAACTATTCATTTGCCTCGTTTTTGCAGATCCTCAAAATAAAGGGGAAAAGATTTTGCACACTTTAGATGTACACAGGCAATTGCGTTATTATTTGAGCAGGACTAAAGATTTTAGGCAGTCTCAGCAGTTACTTGTTTCTTTTGCTTTGAGTTCACAGGTCAAGCCCGTGTCTAAACAAACTATTTCTAGGTGGATTGGCTTTTGCATTGCATTTTGTTATTCCCATCATGGCAAAGAGGTTCCAGCTGGGATTAGGCCTCATTCCACTAGGGCTACTGCCACTTCAACAGCATTTCTAAGGGGTGGCAACTAAGGATATTCTGGAAGCAGCTACTTGGAGTTCAGTGCATACTTTCTCTAGGCATTATCACCTGCCTATATACTCTAAGACTAGGGCTGGTTTTGCCACAGCTGTTTTACAAGGCATGTTGTCAGCTCCTGCTACTTTATAATTTGCCAGCCTCCCTTACCTCTGCTTTGGGATTCTACCCAATAGTCAGGACTGCAGCAAGGAAAGACGAAGAACATAGTACAGTTTTGTACCTACCATAAATGTAGATGTTCGAGGATTCCCTTGCTGCAGCCCAATTTACCCTCCCTCCTTCCCCTCTGTGTTTCAGGGTGGTTGTGTAGGTGAGTTTACATGCTTATATTTTTTGTATATATATTGCTGTATATATTGTACATGTTTTTTGGTGCAGGTTGTTTTTGGGACTTGTCTTTTTGGGTCTTCTGACATCTGGGGCAAGAAAAGACTGAGGAAATGACGTCGGTCATGCGCATTAGTACCCTGACGTACTGACGTCAGTCTAAGGCGCCATGACCGACGTCAGCCTTATACTCTGGTATTCGGGCCGACTGGGACGCGGACTATACCCAATAGTCAGGACTGCAGCAAGGGAATCCTCGAACATCTACATTTATGGTAGGTACAAAACTGTACTTTTTTCGGCTCAGACTTTGAGTACATTATGCCGTCGGATCCTCCGACTACCCAAATAGTTAAGAAACGCAAAGAAAAAGACCGACACTCGCGGTCCGCGGTTTCGGCCGAAACCACGGTTAAGCAAGCCGCGAGTGTCTCGGTTTCGGCCGAAACCGAGAAAACCGGTCAACCCTCAGCCGAAGCCATGACTACTACTGAGGCCCCTGCTTCCTTAGTTGAATCGGCCTCTGAAGTTTTGCCTACTACTGTGGTTTCTAGTGACTTATCGGACACCATCCCTTTGGATGTCTCTACCCCAGCACGTGGTGCTGCTAGGCCTCCTGCTGCCATGTCTATAAAGGCCTTTGCCAGGGCCAAAGCAGCCAAATCTGTTAAATCAGTGCCTGTTAAGGCCCCCTCACACAGACACACTTCTAGTTCTCAAATGATAACTCTGGCAGAGGATTTAATCTCCTTAATTAGGGGATCCCAATCTCACCCAGACAGGGCCTCTCAGCCCCCAGAAAAGAGACCTAGGGCAGAGCCCCCCCAGCCAGAGTCCTCTGATGATTCTTCGGATGACTCACATACTACAGATCAGCCAGAGGCTCCTTTTTCTACTTTTGAAGACTCCGATGCTGATGAATCCATTCCATCTGCCTCTCCTCCAGAGGAATTTTCCTTTGGGGAAACCTTACATGCCATGAGAGAACAATTCCAATGGCAGGGACAAGATTTCTCAGATTCAAGAAAAAGGCTTAGGACCTTTCTGCACTTACCACAACATACACCCTTAGCTATACCTCCAGTCTTGCCTGTTGTGGATGATGCATTTAATGATGCTTGCACTGCACCTGATTCTTTACCCCCAGCCCCTGCCAAACCGGACAGATTTTACAGGGTACCTCACACTCATCACCACCTTTTCAAGGCCCCACTTGCAGATCCTGAGACTATTTCCCAAGGGCCTAAGGCAGTAGCTTCTTCCTCAGCAAAGAACCCTCTCCCTTCTGAAAGGGAATCCAGGTCCTTAGAGAGATGGGGCAAAAAAGTTTACACCTCTGCTACTCTCTCAGCCAGAGCTTTAAACTGTCAGTTTCACATGATCCAATACCAAGAGTTTATGCTTGATCAGTTATCTAAGAAACTGTCCTCTGATGAATCCTTAGATAAGAAATATGTCTTAGAAATGGTAAATAACATACAGCAGGTTAGTAACCATTCTTTAAAATGTGGCTATGATGCACTGGAGGCTTCATTTAGATCAGCCATGACTAGCACAGTAATAAGAAGGCATGCATGGTTGAAAGAGCAGGTCCTGCCGGATCATGTTAAAGCAAAGCTGTTAGATGCTCCTATGGATAAGGACAGTCTTTTTGGTACCTCTGCTCAGGAAGTAATGAAGAAAATGGAGGAGAAGGCAAAATCTGTTCAAACAGTTAAGGATTTCTTACAGGTTTAGCCCCCAAGATTTAGCAGGAACTGGCCTGCCAAAAATTGGTCCTTTCCAGATTCCGCAAGATCTCAAAGAGGCAGGAATAGACGCTCTAGAGGTAGAAATCAAACCAGAGGAGGTGCCTATAGAGGACGCCAGTGGCAAGGCAATAACCAGCGAGGCACGGACACAACCACTGCCACTGCAACAGGACAATCACAGTGACTGGCCTCTGACACCGCCTACCAGGGAGCAAATAGCAGCACCTTTAGGCGGAAAGTTAACCTTATTTTCAAAAAATTGGCACTATATCACAAAAGACAAGTGGATTTTACAAACCATAGACCAAGGCTACAGGTTCCACTTCCACACCTTACCAGTAAAAAGAGGAATGCCAAACCTACCTCCAACTCAAAAAGCAGAAGCTCTAAAGCAGGTAGCTCAACTAACACAGATGAGAGCTGTGGAAAGAGTTCCAATAGCACAACAGGGCAAAGGATTCTACTCCAGACTCTTTCTAGTTCCAAGAAAAGAGAAAAGTTGGAGACCTATACTCGACCTGTCCGTCTTAAACACTTACATCATCGTCCCAAAATTCAAAATGCTGACCCTACAGCATCTTCTTACCATGCTGGGCAAGGAGTGTTGGCTGGTAACTCTAGATCTCAAGGAGGCATACCTGCACGTCCCCATACGACCAAATTGCAGAAGATACCTCAGATTTCTTGCAGGATCAGAGCATTATCAATTCTCAGCATTGCCCTTTGGCTTATCTACTGCGCCCAGAGTATTCACAAAATGCCTGGCATCAGTAATCGCTCATTGCAGGCTACAGGGAATCCAAATTTATCCATACCTGGACGACTGCCTGTTACAAGCGGACAAGAAAGACAAGCTGACAACAGATTTACAAAAGGTCATTTGCTTACTACGAGCCCTGGGATACACAGTCAATTTAAAAAAGTCAAGACTGATCCCATCCCAGACAAGAACTTTCTTGGGTGCAGAATTGGACACAGTAAAACAAATGGCGTTCCTGACTGCAGAAAAACAAGAACAACTTCCTCTTTACTTCTTGGCATTAACAAAGCAGAACAAATTAACAGCAAGAAAAGTACTGCAGGCCTTGGGCTTTATGGCATCATGCATACTCCTGGTCCCCTATGCCAGACTGCATATGAGAAAATTACAGTGGTACCTAAAGAATTTATGGTCTCAGCACAGGCACAGCTTAGAAACCGAAATCCCACTAATTCCATGCCTGAAGCAAGAGTTCCTATGGTGGGCCCGAGCATGCCAGTCAAACACAGGCTTGCCCTTCCACAACTGTCAAGCAAACCAAACCATCACAACGGACGCCTCAGACCTAGGCTGGGGGGCGCACATGTTGGACAAGTGCATACAGGGATTGTGGACTCCAGACCAGCTGCACATGCACATAAACCAAAAAGAAATGCTGGCAGTAAAATTAGCAATCCAGAAATTCAGGCCATTCCTCAAAGAAGGCCATTTAATGATAAGGACAGACAACACCACTGTCATGTGGTACATCAACAAGCAGGGAGGCACTCATTCTTACCCTCTATGCAGAATGACTATGGATCTTTGGAACATGGCTCTGAGCCACAACATCCAGTTACAGGCAATATTTGTGCCAGGAAAAGAAAACATCCTAGCAGACATGCTAAGCAGAACCACCTCGGATGCTCACGAATGGATGCTGCACCCGGACATCTTCAAGACCATCACAAAGAAATGGGGAATGCCCCAAATAGACCTATTCGCATCCCCACTCAACCACCAGCTCAAGAAATTCTGCACAAGGACGTTCCACCCGCTTGCATGGAAGTTGGACTCTCTATCCTTCAGTTGGAAAGGCCTAACAGCTTATGCATTTCCACCTCTTCCTTTGATGCACAAGGTACTACTAAAAATCAAAGAGGAACGCCCAAGGATAATTCTGATAGCTCCAAATTGGCCAAGACAACACTGGTATCCTTTGCTGAGGAGCATGTCACAGGGGAGAATGTGGTCAATACCCCTGATGCCTTTGATGTTAACTCAGAACAACTTCAGCATCCTACACCCAAACCTAAAAACCTTACAACTGACTGCCTGGAACATCACTTAACAACAACTAACCCAGGCTTATCTCAAAGGGTTAAAGGCATTATCCTTGAAGCCCGCAGACCTTCAACAAGAAGGAACTATGCAGGAAAATGGAAAAGGTTTGCCACTTGGAGTGCTGAAAAAGGAAAAGATGTGTCAAACATAGACATTGCTAACATCCTGGAGTACTTGGCAGAGCTTCTTCATACAGGCCTGTCCTATTCCTCCATCAAGATACATGCATCAGCTATTTCTGCAGAATACAGCTTTGATCCACCTGTCTTCTCACATCCTCTACTCAGGCAATTCCTCAGAGGGATCAAGAATGTAAAACCTCCTAGGAAACCACCATTACCAGCATGGGACTTGAATTTTGTGCTAGAAAAATTGACACTCCCACCATTTGAACCAGCAGGAACAGCAGATCTTCAACACCTATCATGGAAAACTGCCTTCCTACTGGCAATTACTTCAGCAAGGAGGGTTTCAGAACTACAGGCTTTAATGGCAGTACAACCCTTCCTAATCTTCCATCAAGATAGAGTGTCCATGAGAACTAATCCTACATTTATGCCTAAGGTGGTATCCAGAGTGTCCTTAAACCAGGCAATCCACCTGCCTACCTTCTTTCCCAACCCACAGAACAGGGGGGAAAGGCTACTACATACCTTGGATGTACATAGACAGTTACGCTACTACCTGGACAGAACCAAAAGTAATAGAAAAACTGGCCAGCTTTTAGTGGCCTATGCAACAGGAAGGGAAGGAAAAGCAATTTCCAAGCAGACAATCTCCAAATGGATAGGAAATTGCATAAGATTCTGTTACTCCTACCATGGAAAACCGGTTCCACAAGACATAAGACCTCATTCAACAAGGGCTACAGCCACTACCACAGCATTCTTACGAGGAGTGGCAACCAAGGACATTATTGAGGCGGCTACTTGGACCTCCGTGCATACATTTGCCAAGCATTATAATTTACCTCTATACTCCAGATCCCGAGCAGGGTTTGCCACTGCTGTACTGCAAGGGATCCTAACTACACCATGATTCCTTTTCCTCCTCCCCTATTTTGGCTATGGTATTCTACCCATTTGTTATGACTGCAGATGCATCCTTGAAGGACATAGTACAGTTTTGTACCTACCATAAATGTAGATGTCCGAACAGGATAGCATCTGCAGTCAGGATTACCCACCCTCCTTCCCCTCTGTGGTACTCCTAGGGTATTTACCCTCCCAATAGCTAGATGGGGGGGGAGTCTCTTATGGTGTATTTGTTTGTATATATGTACATACATGCTTAATTTTTGTGTTTGCCTTCTACTATTTTGGAAACATTGGCTTTTCTCCCAAAATTAACTTCCTAGAGGGCAACTGGCATCTGGGGCAAGAAACACTGAAGAAAATGGCGTCGGCTGATGCTTTTATACCCGAAGACCAGCAGAGATGACGTCGGGTGAAGTGCGACATCAGCCGAAGCCGGACCCAGACTTTGGAATCCGGCCGACCGAGGGGCTGCCTGACGACAGGACAACCCATTTGTTATGACTGCAGATGCTATCCTGTTCGGACATCTACATTTATGGTAGGTACAAAACTGTACTATATGCAACCCCTCTCAGCTTATGAGGATTCTGATGCAGAGGAATCCATCCTTTCGGCCTCTCCACCCGAGGACTTTTACTTTGGCGTAACCTTACATACCTTAAGGGAGCATTTCCAATGAGAATGTCAGGACTACCCTCAGTCAAAAAAGAGACTCGGGGGGAATTCTTAGATCATCCACAGCACAGACCTCTGGCCAATCCTCCTGTCCTGGATGTTGTGGATGATGATTTTATGGAGTCCAGTTTGACTCCTGACACCCTCCCTCCTGCTCCCAGGAAACCAGACAGGTACTATAGAGTCCTTGACTCTCACAAATTCCTTTTCAAAAATCCAACTGCTGACCCCGAGGTTATCTCTCAAGGACCTAAAGGAATTAAAGCAACTTCTGCTAAGAATCCCACCCCCTCAGATAGGGATTCCCAAGCATTAGACAGATGGGGTAAAAAAGTATACACCTCTGCTACTCTTGCTTATTAGAGCACTAAATTGTCAGTTCCATATGCTGAAATATCAGCAAAATACCATGGAACTCCTCAAAGAAAATACTTTCTTTTCCTGCTTGTGCAGAAAATAGAGTTAAAAGAGTTAATGCATTCTGCAAGTCAAGTAATTATAAGCACACCTTACAATGTGGTTTTGATGCCCTCGAAGCATCTTGCAGGGCAGCATTCACTGTTTCACTCCTTATAAGACATGCTTGGCTAAAGGAGCAGCCTTTGCCAGACCATGTCCTATCTAAATTATTGGACGTACGACTGCACAAAGACAACTTATTTGGCACTAAGGCATAGGAGGTCTTAAAAAAGATGGAAGAAAAAGCTAAATCTATACAGACAGTTAGACTTCTTGCAGGTCCAGCCACCTTGGTTCAGTAGGCATTGCCCCCCCAAGCACTGGTTCTTTCCTGCCCCCTCCAGGTCAGCTCAGCCCAGACCCCAGGGAAGCAGGCCCCCCAGACAGCAGCCCCAGGGAATGCAGAGATCTAAGCAATGGAGTTCCTCCTCTTCAAAACCAGGGAATGCTAAGCCACCCCCTCATGGTAAGAACTCACAATGACTTTAAACTTCCACTCCCTCCCTCTGCCCACCCGCTGTTGCCCCTAGGAGGAAAGCTCTCCTTCCACGCAAGCACCTGGGACACCATTTCCAGCGACCACTGGGTCCTCAACATAGTGTCCCAGGGATACAAATTTTATTTCCACACTCTACCAACCCCAAAAGGGTTCCCAGATCTCTTCCCCCCCCCTCTAAACCAGTGGGCAGGGGCCAAAAAGTAAGTCCTTTTCCTGCTTTCTATGAGGGCAATAGAGCATGTTCCTGCAGAACAGGTAGGCCAGGGTTTCTATTCCAGACTATTCCTGGTACCCAGAAAAGAGGGCAGCTGGCGCCCCATCCTGGATCTATCCATTCTAAACACTTTCCTGGTGATGCTAAAATTAAAAATGCTCACTCTCCAGTAACTTCTCCCTATGCTCTCCAAGGATGTTCTTCGTGTTTTACTGTTGCAGTCATTACATTTGGGTAATCTGCTGGCAGGTTGCCCTCAGTCGGCCTGAATTACAAAGTCTTGGGTCCTGCGTCGGTTGCGGTCTCCTCTTCCATGACGTCAGGTCATCAGGGGTATAAAACAAGCAGCCGGCACCATTTTCTTCAGTCTTTCTTGACGCGCAGTGCCCGAAGCAGAAGCAGTTCGCAACTGCCGGTCGGGTTCGAGTTTCATAACCGAAGTCTTCACTAAAGCCAAGTACCCTGTTGGGGAAACTTTTTTTCTTGCTCCATACCAATGTCAAAAAAAGTTAATAATTGTATTACTTGTGGGAAGCAAATACCTCATAAGGATTTCCATTTATACTGTATTCCTTGCCTAGGCCCTGATCACAACGTGCCTGGCTGTCGGTTTTGTGCTAGATTTAACCAACGCACTATTAAGCATCTGTATATTTTTGCCTCAAAATATTTTGGAAACAGATTTAACTACCCTGAAATGTCATCGTATAGCAATCCGACTACTGGAGTACACAAAAAACACAAAGAAAAGGACAGAGACAGACCGTCGAGGTCCAAAACCGATGGCAAAGCTTCTCCTAAGCCAGTTGCCGGTACTCAGTGAGGCGCTTTCGCAGCCGCTGATGCCCGCTACTTTCGAGTCACAGGCCCCTACCAAGACCCATGTGGAGTCCGGCACGCCACGAGATACTCAAAGTATTGTATCCACGGATGTCCGGAGCCGCTGAGCAGGCACCGGCTTCTGAGGGTGTATTCAGTCCTCAACATTTTTATATAAAACCGACGACAGCTGCAAAACCAAAGACAAAAGTAACTTCTAAAGCTAAAAAAACAACGCATGAGCCACGTGCACAGGCCGATATGCCTAAAAAACAGATGATCAAAATGACTGAAGACCTAGATGTTCATCGTGCATACAGCTGCAGTCATAACAGATGGGTTATCCTGCCGTCAGGCGGGTCCTCGGTCGGCCGAATTCCAAAGTCTAGGTCCGGCGTCGGTTGTCGTCGCTTCCTCCCTGACGTCAGTGCGGCAGGGGTATAAAAGAGGCAGCCGACGCCATTTTTTTCAGTCTTTCTTGCTGCGCGGTGCCCGAAGCAGAAGCAGTTCGCAAGTGCCGGTCGGCCAGCTCCTGAGATTTACGAAAGTATTTCAGCCGAAGTCTTCTTGAAAGCTAAGTACCCGTTAGAAACTTTTCTTGCCTCAGACCGATCTGAGACAAAGTTAATAATTGCATTTCATGTGGGAAGCAAATACCGCATAAGGATTTCCACTCTTACTGCATACCTTGCTTAGGCCCAGACCACGATGTCTCGGCCTGCCGTTTTTGTGCTAGATTCAACAAACGCACTATTAAGCGTCGGGCAGAGTTCGCCCTTCACTTTTTTGGCAAAAAATTTAATTATATTATGTCGTCGAATACTCCGACTCCAGTTTTGAGCAAAAAATGCAAAGATAAGGACCGACTTACGAGGTCCGCACCACCTACTGATACCACGCTAAGGCCGACTACCGGTTCTCCGGTACTCAGCAAGGTGCCTACGCAGCCCCTGAGTACCGATGACAATGCATTACCGGTGTCTTCAGTACCCGAGGTCGCAGGCTTCTTGGCCCCCATTCCTACTACAGATACCGACGCCACTCCTGGCCGGGAAACTCAGAATTTAGACAGGCCTGCCATTTCTCAAGGGGTCTTCAGGCCTTCCTCCTTCTCTGTTAAAGCCTTCACTAAATCTAAAACAGCCATGAAAACCAAAAACCAGGTTCCTCAGACACCCTCTCAAGGCACCATGCCTAAAAAACAGATGCTTAAAATGGCTGAGGATTTGATTACTCTTATCAGGGGTTCTCAACCCCCCTCTGACAAAAGGCCCAGATTAGAGGAAGACTACCCTTCCTCAGATCAAGCTTCTATTACCTCAGAACTATCTGAGGACCAGGATTGTGCCTATTCTCCATTCGAGGACTCTGATACAGAGGAGTCTATTCCATCGGTCTCCCCCCCTGAGGACTTCTCTTTTGGGGAAACCCTGCATACATTGAGGGAACACTTTCACTGGGAAGGCCAAGATTACTCAGATTCCAAGAAAAGGCTCAGGGAATTTCTTCTGCTCCCCCAGCATAGGCCTCTGGCTATCCCTCCTGTTTTAGATATATTGGATGATGTGTACACAGAAGCCAGCCTTAATCCTGATTCTTTGCCTCCAGCTCCTGTTAAACCAGACAGGTATTACCGGGTTCCTGATTCTCACCAGTTCCTATATAAAAGCCATACTGCTGACCCAGAAACTATTTCACAGGGTCCCAAGGGAATTAATGCCTCTACTGCTAAAAACCCATTACCTTCAGAGAGAGATTCCAGAGCTTTAGAAAGGTGGGGGAAAAGGTGTATACCTCGGCCACTTTAACCATGAGGGCATTAAACTGTCAGTTCCATATGTTAAAGTATCAACAGTTTTTGATATCTCAGCTGAAAAGCAAGATGACACAACCAGAACAACCAGATTTAAAAGAGTTGCAGGATTTGTTGCATGGTGCAGAGCAAGTGGGTAAACATACCTTGCAGTGTGGTTTTGATGCTTTAGAGGCCTCATGTAGAGCTGCTGTTACGGGGTCTGTTATACATATGCATGCTTGGCTCAAAGAGCAAACCTTACCAGGTCATGTCAAAGCTAAATTATTAGTGCACCTCTTCAAAAAGATGTATTGTTTGGTGTTAAAGCAGAGGAGGTGCTAAAGAAAATGGAGGAAAAAGCGAAATCAATGCAAACAGTGAAAGATTTCCTGCAGGTACAGCCTCCACGTTTCAGCAGAAACTGGCCTTCAAAAAATTGGTCCTTTCCAGCCATGGACAGACCTCAAAGGGGCAGATACAGGCGTCCAAGGGGTGTAGAGGGCAACCTCAAGGATCTTTCAGAGCCAGACAGTGGCAAGCACCAACCCCAAGAGGTGGAGAAGATAGATCACAGTCTTTCATAAAACAGACACAATGACTTCCCCCTACACCTGCCAAGCAAAGCTTTAATGGCAGCACCTTTGGGCGGAAAACCGACATTATTCTCAAAAAATTGGCATATTGTTACAAAAGACAAATGGATTCTGGACATTATAGACAGAGGCTACAGGTTGCACTTTCACACCCTTCCAAAAATGAGAGGCATGCCAAACCTGCCACAAAATCAAAGGGCAGAGGCACAAAAACAAATTTCAGCTCTCATGGACATGAAAGCAATTCAAGAAGTACCTGCAAAAGAACAAGGTCAAGGGTTTTATTCCAGACTATTCCTGGTACCAAGGAAAGACAAAGACTGGAGACCTATCTTAGATCTATCCATCCTAAACACATATCTTCAGGTGCCAAAATTCAAGATGCTCACATTACAGCAGCTTCTTCCCGTGCTGGGCAAGGAGTCTTGGCTGGAAACATTGGACCTCAAGGAGGCATACCTGCATGTCCCTATCAGACAAGATTGCAGAAGATACCTCGGATTTCTTGCAGGTTCAACCCATTACCAATTCTCTGCATTGCCCTTTGGCTTATCTACTGCACCCAGAGTGTTTACAAAATGCCTGGCATCAGTAATCGCCTTCTGCAGACTACAAGGGATACAAATCTACCCATATCTGGACGACTGCCTGATCCAAGTGGACAGCAAGGACATACTACTGCAGCACCTGGCGTTTGTAATAAAACTGTTGAACTTCCTGGGATACACAGTCAACAAAAAGAAATCAAAACTAATACCCTCTCAACAAATAATTTTCCTGGGTGCCAGCTTGGATACAACCACCCAGATGGCCTACCTCACGCCAGACAAGCAAGGGCAAATGTCTCAATACTTCAGAAAAATGGCAACTTACACCAGGCTAACTGCAAGGAAAGTCCTGCAGGCTCTAGGATTCATGGCATCTTGCATCCTACTAATCCCATGTGCAAAGCTGCATATGAGGAAACTACAATGGTACCTAAAAAACTTATGGTCTCAACACAGCCACAGCTTGGAAGCAATTATACCGCTCATTCCATGCCTTCAAAAGGAATTTATGTGGTGGGCTCAAGCTTGCCAAAGAAACACAGGTCTTCCTTTCTATGTACCTCAAGCAACTTAAATCATCGCAACAAACGCCTCAGACTACGCCTGGGGAGCACACATGACAGATAAGTGCATTCAGGGAAAATGGGCACGAAAAGAGAAGCTCCTTCACATCAAACCAAAAGGAAATGCTATCCGTGCAAAAGGTTATTATGACCTTCAAAGACCTACTGCATCCAGGTCAGCTATTGATAAGGACAGACAACACCACAGTGATGTGGTACGTAAACAAACAGGGGGGAACTCATTCATACCCCCTGTGCAGGCAAGCCATGACCCTATGGAACACAGCACTGGAATTGAAAATTCAAATGCAGGCACAATTCCTCCCAGGGAAGGAAAACACACTGGCAGACAATCTAAGCAGAAATATGACAGATCCACACGAATGGAAGTTGCATCCTCAAATTTTCATAAAGATAACTCGGGCATGGGGACAGCCAGACATAGATCTCTTTGCTACCCACAGAAATTGCCAGTTGAAAAAATTTTGTTCAAGGACCTATCATCCACAGGCCTGGAAAGTGGACGCACTTTCCTTCAATTGGGCAACATTGACAGTCTATGTCTTCCCGCCTCTTCCTTTGCTGCCCAAAGTTCTATTAAAAGCCAGAGCAGAGAGGCCGAAAATGATTCTCATTGCTCCAGACTGGCCAAGGCAACACTGGTATCCGCTCCTGAAGAGCCTGACACATTCCCCACCATGGATCCTACCTCAGTCCCTCTTCTGTTGTCCCAGCGCAACTACAAAACTCTTCACAGCCATCTCAAAACTCTAAATCTAGCTGCATGGAGAATTCCTTGATTTCCCAACAGTTTCTCCTCTCCAAGGAGGTGCAGGATGTCATCTTGGAGGCCAGAAGACCTTCTACTAGAAAGGCCTACTCCACCAAATGGAAACGATTTTGTGCCTGGAATCAAAAGAAGGGACAGAATCCTTGGGTAATAAATATACCTCAAATTTTACAGTACCTAGCTGAGATGTTAAACAATGGACTTTCCTTCTCCTCCATCAAGATCCACGCTTCAGCCATTTCTGCACAATACAACACAGATCCTCCTTTATTCTTTCATCCTATCTTAAGGCAGTTCCTCAGAGGAGCAAAGAATATAAAACCCCCAAGGAAACTACCAGTCCCTGCTTGGGACCTCAACTTCATATTGGAAAAGCTGACCCTTCCTCCCTTCGAGCCAGCTTCTTCATCAGAGTTACAGTACTTGTCATGGAAAATGGCCTTTCTTCTGGCTATCACCTCAGCTCGCAGGGTTTCGGAGCTACAGGCCCTCATGGCTGTGCAACCATTCATCATTTTCCATCAGGACAGAGTTTCCTTACGAACCAACCCTACCTTTATGCCAAAGGTAGTATCCAGTGTAGCTTTGAATCAGACTATCCACTTACCTACCTTTTTATCCTAATCTTCAAAACAAAGGGGAAAGACTACTGCATTCCTTGGACATTCACAGACAACTTAGTTATTATTTGGACAGGACAAAGCCATTCAGGAAATCTGAGCAACTCTTTGTGTCCTATGCTGCAGATGCTCAAGGAAAGGCTATTTCCAAACAGACAATTTCAAATGGATAGCCCACTGCATATGCTTTTGTTACTCATTTCATGGAAAAACTGTGCCTGCATGCATCAGATCCCACTCCACCAGAGCCACAGCTACCTCTGCAGCCTTCCTCAGTGGGGTCCCTACCAAGGATATTTTGGAAGCAGCCACCTGGAGTTCAGTGCACACTTTCTCCAAGCACTATCACCTCCCACTATACTCTAAATCTAGAGCGGGCTTTGCCACAGCAGTCCTGCAGGGCATCCTAGCCCCTCCTAGTTCCACTTAGTGCCTACCACCCTTACTTAGCTTTGGAATTCTTCCCATCTGTTATGACTGCAGCTGTATGCACGATGAACATAGTACAGTTTTGTACCTACCATAAATGTAGATGTACGAGTGCTCATACAGCTGCAGTCCAGGTTTCCCTCCCTCCAACCCCTCTTAGGACAGGCCTTATGACAAACCCTTTTCATATAACCATTTTGGGGTATTCTTTTATGGTGTATTTGCTTGCAACTACTGTTTTTGATTGATCAACATTGCATTTTTGCATAACATTGTTTGCCTTCCTTCTGGGGGCACCTGACATCTGGGGCAAGAGAAACTGAAGAAAATGGCGTTGGCTGCCTCTTTTATACCCCTGCCGCACTGACGTCAGGGAGGAAGCGACGACAACCGACGCCGAACATAGACTTTGGAATTCGGATGACCGAGGACCTGCCTGACGGCAGGATAACCCATCTGTTATGACTGCAGCTGTATGAGCACTCGAACAACTACATTTATGGTAGGTACAAAACTGTACTTTACCCTGATCAGGGACTCCCAACCCCCTCTTGATAAGAGGCCTAGGCAAGACACTGATTATGAATCTTCAGATCAGGTTTCTATTTCTCCTGATTCCTCTTTTGATCAGGAATTATCTATACCTCTCTATGAGTATTCTGTTGCAGAGGAATCTGTCCCATTTGCATCACCTCCTGAGGATTATTCATTTGGAAAAACCTTGCATACTTTGAGGGAGCATTTTCACTGGGAGAGTCAAGATTTCTCAGAATCAAAAAAGAGGCTCAGGGATTTTCTTCTCCCTCAGCACAGGCCTTTAGCCATACCCCCTGTTTTAGACATTGTAGATGATGTGTTTTTGGAGTCAAGCTTGACTCCTTACCTCCGGCTCCCAGCAAGCCTGACAGATATTACAGGGTCCCTGACTCGCATAAATTTTTATTTAGAAACCCTGCTGCTGACCCTGAAACTATTTTTCAGGGTCCAAAGGGAGTTAAGGCCTCAACAACAAAAAATCCTACCCCCTCTGACAGAGGTTCAAGGGCATTGGATAGATGGGGAAAGAAGGTTTATACATCTGCAACCTTGGCAATTAGGGCCTTAAACTGCCAATTTCATATGCTCAAGTATCAACAACATGTTATGGGATTGCTGAAACAGAAAATGATGATTTCTGAATGTGCAGAAAATAAAGAATTGCAGGAATTATTGCATGCAGCTGAACAAGTTGGAAAGCATACTTTG
Organism: Protopterus annectens; assembly: GCF_019279795.1. NCBI lineage: Eukaryota > Metazoa > Chordata > Ceratodontiformes > Protopteridae > Protopterus > Protopterus annectens. The sequence goes on along the minus strand of NC_056748.1, from coordinate 149,186,234 downwards.
CAATGTGGTTTTGATTCCTTAGAGGCCTTCTGCAGGGCCACAGTTACTGGATCTGTGATTAGGAGGCATGTCTGGCTAAAAGAGCAAAATTTGCTTGATTATGTTAAAGCTAAATTACTGGATGCACCTGGATGCACCTTTACAGCATGATACTCTTTTTGGTATTAAGGCAGAAGAGGTTTTAAAGAAAATGGAAGACAAAGCTAAGTCTATACAAACTGTAAAAGACTTCTTACAGGTGCAGCCACCAAGATTCAGTAGGCACTGGCCTACAAAAATTGGTATATTCCTGTCTCCAACAGAGCTCAAAGGGGCAAATCCAGATGCCCTAAAGGTTCTAGATACCAGGCACAAGATTCTTACAGGTCAAAGCAATGGGGTGCTTCTACCTCCAAATCTGGAGGAGATAAAGTGCAACCCTACAGAAAATAGTCCCAATGACTTCCCTCTGCCATCACCAAGCACTTACCTTTTTGGCAGCACCCTTAGGGGGAAAATTAGCACTTTTTGCTCAAAATTGGCACTTAATAACTCAGGACATGTGGGTGCTAAACATAGTATCACAGGGATACAGATTCCATTTCCATACTCTGCCAATGGCAAAAGGTTGGCTGGATCTGCCAAAAAATCACTGGGCAGAGGCACAGAAACAGGTTACGTCCCTCATGGATATGAGCGCTATTCAGCCAGTACCAGAACAGGAAAAAGGCCAAAGTTTTTACTCAAGACTGTTCTTGGTACCCAGAAAGGACAAGGCCTGGAGGCCAATACTGGATTTATCAATTTTGATCACATTCCTGGACATCCCAAAATTCAAAATGCTAACTTTGCAGCAGCTTCTGCCCATGCTGGGCAAGAATGCTTGGCTGGTGACATTAGACCTATAAGAGGCATACCTGCATGTCCCAGTAAGGGAATTGTGCAGAAGATACCTCCGTTTCAAGACTGGCTTAATGCATTACCAATTCTCTGCACTGCCCTTTGGCGTAACTACTGCGCCCAGGGTCTTTACAAAGTGCCTGGCACCAGTAATTGCTTTTTGCAGACAAAGAAGTATACAAATATATCCTTACTTAGACGACTGTCTCATTTAAGCAGAGAACAAAGACATTCTTCTACAGCATCTGGTGTTTGTGAAAAGGCTTCTAACATGCTAGGGTACACAATAAACTAAAAGAAATCACAACGGGTACCCTCTCAAAAGATAACATTCCTGGGTGCAAGCTTGAATACAACTGCCCAGATGGCTTTCCTCATGCCAGACAAACAAAGGCAACTGACTACTTACTTCAAACTGATGGCAACAAAAACCCAGTTATCTGCAAGACAAACTCTGCAGGCTTTGGGGTTCATGGCATCCTGCATCCTACTGATTCCATATGCAAGACTGCATATGAGGAAACTTCAGTGATACCTAAAAAGTTTATGGAGTCAACATTGTCACAGTCTGGAAACAATGATTCCCGTCATTCCCTGCCTACAACAGGAGTTTTTATGGTGGGCAAAGGCATGTCACTAAAACATGGGATGGCCCTTCACTCTACCCTCTGCCAGCCAAACCTTAACCACAGACGCATCAGATTATGCATGGGGGGCCCACCTTGCGGGAAGATGCATTCAGGGCATATGGACCCCAAAACAAATGCATCTGCATATCAACCAGAAAGAGATGTTAGCTGTTCAAAATGCCCTGACAGCCTTCAAGGACTTAATTCATCCAGGGCAACTACTGATAAAGACGGACAACAACACGGTTATGTGATACATAAGCAGGGGGGCATGCATTCATACCCCCTTTGCAGACTAGCCATGGCACTGTGGGACATAGCTTTGACTTACCAAGTACATCTTCAAGCTCAATTCCTGCCAGGAAAACAAAATACTCTGGAAGACAATTTCAGCAGAAACCTTATGTACCCTCATGAGTGGAAACAAGATCCACAAGTCTTCAGCATGATAACAAAGAAATGGGGGAGTCCGGACATAGATCTGTTTGCCTCTCCTCAAAATTATCAGTTGAAAAGATTCTGCACAAGGACTTATCACAGACAAGCATGGAAAGTGGACGCTCTATCCTTCAGTTGGAAAAACCTCAGTTTACGCTTTTCCTCCTCTGCCTCTTCTTCCCAAGGTCCTACTAAAAGTCAGACTAGAGAAACCAAAGATGGTACTAATTGCCCCAGACTGGCCCCGCCAATACTGGTACCCAATTCTAAGGAACTTGTCTCAATACCCAGATTGGACCTTACCTAAAAGACCTCAATTACTGTCCCAGCAAAACAATCGGATCCTGCACAATCAGCTCCAAACACTGAACCTGGCAGCATGGCTGATCATGTAGTTATACAAACACCTTCAGTAAAGCTGTGATGGATGTCATTTTGGAAGCCAGAAGGCCTAGTACTAGAAAATCTTATGCTGATAAATGGAAGAGATTCTATGCTTGGAAACAAGCACAAGGAACTGATACAGCAGAACCAAATATTCCTCAGACATTACAATACTTGACTGAGATGCTTGACAAAGGGCCATCTTTCTCATCAATAAAAATCCATGCCTCTGCCATTTCGGCTCATTACAATACAGAGCCACCAATCTTTTCTCATCCTTTACTAAAGCAGTATCTTAGAGGAGCCAAAAATTTAAGGCCTCCTAGAAGATCACCAATACCTGCATGGGACCTCAATTATGTGTTGGAAAAGCTCACCCTGCCTCCATTTGAACCAGCTGCTACTGCAGTTTTAAAGTTCTTATCATGGACAACTGCTCTGCTCCTAGCAATTACTTCAGCAAGAAGAGTCTGAGCTACAGGCACTCATGGCTGTGTGGAGCCTTTTATCATATTTTACCCAGACAGGGTGTCTCTGAGGACCAATCCTTCATTTATGCCTTAGGTAGTTTCCAGTGTGGCTCTTAACCAAACTATTCATCTGCCAACCTTTTATCCAAATCCGCAGAACAAAGAGGAGAGAATTCTGCATTCCTTGGACGTACACAGACAGCTAGGATTCTACTTGAGAAGGACTAAAGCTCGCTAAGAAAAACTGAGAAATTACTAGTGACATATGCTGCAGGATCAGAAGGAAAGGCTATTTCAAAGCAGACTATTTCAGAGTGGATAAGCCACTGCATTCGTTTCTGCTACTTACACCATGGCAAACCTGTGCTCAAGGGTATTAGGTCTCATTCCACCAGAGCTACAGCTACATCAGCAGCTTTTCTCAGAGGAGTATCAACCAAAGACATTCTAGAGGCTGCTACTTGGAGTTCTGTTCACACCTTTACAAAGCATTATCATTTGCCTCTCTACTCTAAGTCCAGGGCAGGCTTTGCCACTGCAGCTCTACAGGGCCTTATAGCCGCCCCTAATGCTGTTTAGCTCCAACCTCCCATCCATAGCTTTGGGATTCTACCCAAATGTAATAACTGCAACAGTGAAATACGAAGAACATAGTACAGTTGTGTAAACTTACCATAAATGTAGATGTTGGAGTGTATTCGCTGTTGCAGTCCAGGTTACCCGCCTGCCATCCCCCTGTCATTCTGGAGTTTATCTTTCCTTTACTATCTTCTACAACCTATGTGGTGTATTTGCTTGTAGAGTCTGTATTGTTGCATGTATGTATAGTTTTTATATATATATTTTTGCTACCTTTTTGGGGGCACCTGACATCGGGGGAAAGAAAAAACTAATGAAAAATGGCATTGGCTGCTTGTTTTATACCCCTGACAACCTGACGTCATGGAAGAGGAGACAGCAACCGACGCAGGACCCAAGACTTTGGAATTCAGGCCGACTGAGGGCAACCTGCCAGCACATTACCCAAATGTAATGACCGCAACAGTGAATACACTCGAACATGTACATTTATGGTAAGTGTACACAACTGTACTATGCTTGGTTAGCCACCCTAGACCTAAAAGAGGCCTACCTACATATCCCAATCATAGGTTCATAGGTAGGTACTAGGCTGTTGGCCCTAGGGCCTATATAAGCCTAGCCAAACGGTACCCGGGCTATCCAGGAATCTTGCAGGAAATATCTACGTTTCAGGGCAGGGTCACTGCACTTTCAGTTCTCTGCGCTTCCCTTTGGCTTATCCACTGCTCCCAGAGTTCTCACAAAATGCCTGGCTCCTGCCATTGCTTTTTGCAGACAAAGAAATATTCAAATTTACCCATACTTAGATGACTGCCTGATTCAGGCAGATGGTCAGGAAAAGCTTCTAAAGCACCTGATCTTTGTAAAGGACCTACTGACCCACTGGGGTTATACTATCAACGAAAAGAAATCCAAACTTGTACCCAGGGAAAAGATTGTATTCCTGGGAGCAAGCCTAGACACGGCATCCCAGATGGCATTCCTTACACCAGAAAAACAAACCTTCCTGGCAACCTACTTCTCTCAACTAGCCACCAGACCCCAGTTATCTGCAAGGAAAATCCTGCAAGCTCTGGGGTTCATGTCTTCTTGCATTCTACTCATTCCATGTGCCAGACTGCATATGAGGAAACTACAGTGGTACCTAAAAAGCCTTTGGTGTCAACACTCCCAAGACCTTGAAACTCTTATACCAGTTATGCCTTGTTTAAGGAAAGATTTTCTTTGGTGGGCAGCAGCATGCTACCACAACAAGGGGCCTAGCCTTCTCACAACCCCACACCGCCCAGTCCCTCACCACAGATGCATCAGACTATGCCTGGGTGCACACCTAGACGGCAGGTGCATTCAAGGCGAATGGACCCCAAACCAAATACATCTGCACATCAACAAAAAGAGATGTTAGCTGTTCAGCAAGCTCTGACAGCCTTCTGACCCCCTACTCTCACCGGGGCCTCTAGTGATCAAAACAGACAACACCACTGTGATATAGTATATCAAAAAGCAGGGAGGGACTCTCTTGTACCCACTGTGTGGGCTCGCCATGACACACTGCCTCAGCCATGCAACTACACCTGTTAGCACAATTCCGGCCAAGCTCTGTAAACTCTCTGGCAGACAACTTAAGCAGAAGTCTTCTGGACCCGCACACAAGTGGCAGCTAGATCACAGAACCTTCACCCTTGTAACCCAGAAATGGGGCACCCCGAAGGATGACCTCTTTGCTTCCCACTCCAACCATCAGCTCAGCAAATTCTGCACCAGGGAGCTTCACAGCAAGGCCTGGAAAATGGATGCTTTACCCTTCCAGTGGGTCAACTTCTCGGTCTATGCATTCCCCCCTCTACTGCTCATTACAAGGGTACTGATCGAAATAAGGGAGGAAAAACCAAGGGCAATTCTGATTGCCCCAGACTGGCCATGCCAGCACTGGTACCCTTTGCTGCGCAGCCTGTCACCACTGCCACCGTGGCATCTCCCTCAGATCTCAACACTCCTGACACAGAGGGATGGAGAATTCATGCATCACCAATTGTAGACCCTCAGTCTGGTAGCCTGGGTTATTCCCTGACCACTGCACAAGCTGCCAATCTAAGCAAACATGCTCTAGATGTTATACGTGAGGCCAGATGCCTTAGCACTAGAAAGTCTTATGCTGACAAGTGGAAAAGGTTTTGCAACTGGATCCAGGCTAAGGGAGCCAGAACTGCACAGCCCTCCCTACCTCTCATCCTGGATTACATAACTGACCTACTACACAGGGGTCTATACTTCTCTTCCATTAAAATTCATGCCTCTGCCATCTCTGCTCATTTCAGCACAGAGCCACCTCTTTTCTCCACCCTCTCATCAAACAGTTGCTAAGAGGGGCAAACAACTTGAAGCCATCCAGAAGAGCACCTACCTCAGCTTGGGACCTTAAGCTTCGTTTTGGAAAAACCCACCCTGCCCCCCTTTGAACCAGCAGCGTCAGCAGAGTTAAAGTTCCTGTCTTGGAAGACAGCCTTGCTTCTGGCTATCACTTCAGCTAAGTATCCGAGCTACAAGCACTAATGGCTGTAGAGTCAGTCATCATTTCCATGCTGACAGGGTCTCTCTCTGGACTTAACCCATCCTTCATGTCAAGAGTGATGTCCAGTGTGGCTCTCAACCAATCCATTTATTTGCCCACCTTTTTTCCTAACCCACAAAACAAGGGGGAAAGGATTCTGCACTCTCTAGATGTGCACAGACAGCTCAGATTCTACCTAGGCAGGACTAGATCATTTAGAAAGACTGATCAATTGTTAGTCAGTTTTGCTGCAGGATCAGAGGGCAAGGCCATATCCAAACAAACCATTTCCAAATGGATGGCACACTGCATCCACTTATGCTACAAGCAGCATGGGAAACCTGCCCCCCAAGGGGTCAGGACACATTCTACTAGAGCAACCTCGACCTCTGCAGCTTTCTTCAGAGGGGTCCCCACCAGGGACATCCTGGAGGCTGCAACATAGACATCTGTTCATACTTTCACCAAGCGTTACCACCTGCCTATCTTCTCCAAATCCAGGGCAAGCTTTGCCACAGCAGTCTTGCAGGGCATCCCAGTCTTCTTGACTCCCTCCATACTTTTCTTCAGCTTTGGGAATCAACCCAAATATGATGACTGCAGCAGTGAAACACAGAGAACATAGTACAGTTGTGTACACTTACCATAAATGTAGATGTTAGAGTGTATTCACTGTTGTACTCCTGGTTTCCCTCCCTCCATCTCCTTGTCTCTCTCTCAATTTCTCTCTCTATCCTTACAAGGATTTTTTGGTATTTACTTTTCTACTGGTGGTGTTCTTCCACCATAACTTAGCTCCCCCTTGGGGGGCTGCTGACAGGGCAAGAAAAACAGATGTGATCTAATGGCTGCCTTAATTTATAACACTGATGACCTGACATCAGTCCTGGGGTGACAGCAACCGATGCAGAAATACTATGCCTCTGGTATTCAGGCCGACTGAGGGCTACCCTGGCAGGGGTATCCCAAATGTGATGACTGCAAAACATCAACGACATCTACATTTATGGTAAGTATACACAACTGTACTTTCTACTGCACAGAATGGAGAAGGGTTGCATCAGACCCAGAGAACTTGAGACACATCAGCCTGACTTGCATTCTTTGTAGACTTATGTAGAGATTCTTAGTGAAGCATATGCAAAATGGCAGTAGGGCTTTACTTATCCTTGACGTTCTTTGTGTTTCACTGTTGCAGTCATCACATTTGGGTTATCTGCCTGCAGGTAGCCCTCAGTCGGCCTGAATACCAGAGTCTTCGGATTTCTGCATCGGATGCTGTTGCTTCTTCCATGATGTCAGGATGTCATGGGTATAAAACATGCATCCAACGCCATTACATCAGTCTTTCTTGCCGTGCAGTGTCTGAAGCAAAAGCAGTTCGCAAGTGCCGGTCGGCCGCCTCCTGAAATTTTCGTTTTTCGAGTTTCAGACCTGAAGTCTTCTAAAAGATAAGTACCCCGTTTGGGGATCCTTTTTTCTTGCTCTAACCAATGTCAGAAAAAGTAAATAATTGTCTTGCCAGTGAAAAGCAAATACCTCACAGAGATTTTTATTCTTACTGCGTCATCTGTTTAGGCCCAGTCCACGATGTTCCTCACTTTTGGTTTTGTGCCTTGTTCAATGCCCGAACTATTCATCGTCGGGCTATTTTTGTCGCTAAATTCTTTTGCTCTTGTTCTCCGTATTCCAAAATGGCTTTGATAAGCCATCTGAATACCGAGCTTCCGAAAATATGTAAGGATAAAGACAGAGACAGACTGCATAGGCTGGTACTCAGTGAGGCGCCTTCGCAGCCCCTGATACCTGCTTCTACAGATTTGCAGGCCTCTGCTGAGGCCCTTTCAGAGTCCGGTATGCCGCTAGTTGCTTCTTCGACTATGGAACCTGCGGATGTCTCTACCTTGGATGGGTCTGGAGCTGCAGTGCAGGCACTGGCTTCTGAGGGTGTATTCCAACCTTCTGATGTTTGTATTAAACCAACATCTTCGTTTTTGACTAAAACTACTGATTTTCTCAGGCCCAGAGTTCACACTTTGCCTAGAAAACCGACAACCAAAGCGCATGCTCAAGCTCCCATGCCACGGAAACAAATGCTTACAATGGCTGAAGGCCTTATAACTTTAATTAGGCGAAGCCAGCCTTCCCCCTTTTTGACAAAGGATTGATTTTCCTTCTGATTCTACAGACCGTGAGCCTGTTAACTCTGATCCCTCTGATTACCAGGATATTCCCTTATCTACCTATGAGGATTCAGATGCAGAGGATTCCATCCTCTCTGCCTCTCCTCCAGAGGACTTTTCTTTTGGTGAAACCTTGCATGCCTTAACAGAGTATTTCTGCTGGGAATGCCAGGACTACCCACAGTCCAAAAAGAGACTCAGAGAATTTTTAGACTTGCCTCAGCACAGGCCTCTAGCTATACCCCCTGTTCTGGAGATTGTAGATTGTCTTCTTGGAATCCAGCCTTACCCCTGATACCTTGCCTCCAGCGGCCAGGAAACCTGACAGGTACTACAGAGTACCTGATTCCAACAAGTGTCTCTTTAAGAATCCTACTGTGGATCCAGAGACCATTTCCCAGGGACCTAAAGGCATTAAAGCCACAATAGCCAAAAGCCCTACCCCTTCAGACAGGGACTCTAGGGCTTTAGACAGATGGAGTAAGTAGATATACACCTCTGCTACTCTTGCCATCAGGGCTTTAAATTGCCAGTTTCATATGTTAAAGTATCAGCAACATATTATGGAGCTAATTAAACAGAAAATTATGTTGATTTCTGATTGTGCAAAACATAAAGATTTACAAGAGTTAATGCATTCTGCTAACCAAGTTGGAAAACATACTTTGCAATGTGGCTTTAATGCCTTAGAAGCATCTTGCAGGGCTGCTGTCACTGGGTCTCTTCTTAGAAGACATGCTTGGCTTAAGGAACAAAACTTGCCAGACTATGTCGAAGCAAAATTACTAGATGCACCACTAAATCAAGAATGCCTGTTTGGCAATAAAGCAGAAGAAATCCTCAAAAAGGTGGAGGAAAAAGCTAAATCTATGCAAACTGTTAAGTATTTCCTACAGGTACAGCCACCTAGATTCATTAGGCATTGGCCTTCTAAAAACTGATCCTTTCTAGTCCCTCCCAGATCTTCTCAGTCCTAACCCAGGGATGGCATACCACCACGATTACAGTCTCAGGGTATGCACAGATCTAAGCAATGGAGTGCTCCCACCTCTAAAACAGGGAGTAGTAAGTCAACATCCTATGGTAAAATCTCACAGTGACTTATCCTTAATTCTTTCAAGCCTTGCCCAAGTACTTGCACCCTTAGGAGGAAACCTTGCCCTACATGCAAAAAACTGGGAGTACACCCAAGACAGATGGGTCTTGAACATTGTATCCCAGGGATACAGATTCTACTTCCACTTTTGTCTAACCCCAAGCGGATGGCCAGACCTCCCCCCAAACCAGTGGGCAGAAGCCCAAAAGCAAGTACTTTCTCTTCTCAGTATCAAGGCTATTCGACCTGTCCCAGGAGAGCATAGAGGACAAGATTTTTTACTCCAGACTGATTCTGGTACCAGGAAAGAAAACTCTTGGACCCCCTATCCTGGATATGTCTATTCTCAACACCTTCCTGGTGGTTCCAAGGTTCAAAATGCTTACTCTCCAACAGCTGCTTCTTATGCTAGCCAAGGACGCCTGGCTTGCAGAAATACCTATGTTTCAGAGCAGGCTCTATGCATTATCAGTTCTCTGCACTTCTCTTTGGCTTATCTACTGCTCCCAAGGTATTCACAAAATGCCTAGCTCCAGCCATTGCATATTGCAGACAGAGAAAAATTCAAATGTACACATATTTGCACGATTGCCTGATTCAGACAGACAGTCAGGAATTGCTACTCCAGCACCTGACGTTTGTAAAGAGACCTCTAACTTGCTGGAGTACGCCATCATCGAAAATAAATCACATCGGGTACCCAGCCAACAGTTTGTATTCCTGGGAGCAAGCTTGAACACAACTTCCCAGATGGCATTCCTCACTCCAGAAAAACAAATGTATTTGACAAGCTACTTCAATCTACTGGCCACCTAAACCCAGCTATATGCAAGAAAAACACTGCAAGCCCTAGAGTCCATGGCCTCTTGCATTCTACTAATTCCATTTGCAAGACTGCATATGAGGAAACTTCAGTGGTACTTAAAAAGTCTCTGGTGTCAACTTTCTCAGGACCTGGAAACAATGATTTCTATCATTCCTTGCCAAGGGGCAAACTTTCTTTGGTGAACAGAGGCCTGCTACCACAACCAAGTACTTCCTTTCACTCTACCCCCTGCCACCCAAACCCTAACAACAGATGCATCAGACTATGCATGGGGGCTCACATGGCAGGATAAGATATTCAAGGCAAATGGAGCCCAAAGTAAATACACCTGCATATCAATCAAAAAGCAATGTTAGCTGTACAGAATGTTCTGACAGCCTTCAAACGCCTTATTCTTCCAGGGCAACTATTTCTAAAGACAGACAACACCACAGTTATGTGGTGCATAAACAAGCAGGGGGGAACCCATTCCTAACCACTCTGCAGGTTAGCCATGGCTCTGTGGGACACAGCCTTGAACAACCAAATGCACCTGCAAGCTCAATTCCTGCCAGGCAAACTAAATTCAATGGCAGACGATTTAAGCAGAAATCTAATGGACCCGCACAAGTGGAAACTGGAACGCAAATCAGTCAAACTGCTGATCCACAGGTGGGGGCAGTAGAGGTGGACCTCTTCGCTTCCCCTCAGAACTTTCAGTTGAGCAAACTCCCCACAGCCAAGCATGGAAAGTGGCTGCGCTGTCCTTTACATGGGAAAACCTCTCAATCTATGCCTTTCCCCTTCTGCCCCTCCTCTCGAAGGTCCTACCTTAGATTAAACAGGACAAGCCAAGGACAATCCTGACTGCACCAGACTGGCCACACCAATACTGGTACCCACCTTTGCACAGTCTGACAGTACTGCCCCCTTGGCACCTGCCTCAGATCCCCCCCTCCCTACTGTCCCAGCAGGAGGCCCAGATTTTGCATTCTCAGTCACAAACCCTGAACCTAGCAGCCTGGTTCATCCCCTGAACCCTCAGTAAACAGGTGCTGGATGTCATCCTGGAGGCAAAAAGGCCTACCACTAGAATATCCTATTCAGACAAGTGGAAAAGATACTGTTCTTGGAGCCAGTCTCAAGGAATGGACACAAATGTGCCCAGCTTACCTCATACACTAATTACTTAACAGAAATGTTCCACGAAGGCCTATCCTTCTCTTCAATTAAGATTCATGCCTCTGCTATCTCTGCTCATTATAATACTGAGCCACCCCTCATCTCTCATCCCCTGGTCAAACAGTTCTTGAGAGGAGCCAAAAATTTATGACCCCCAGGAGACCTCCCACTCCAGCCTGGGACATTAACTTTGTATTGGAAAAACTCACGCTTCCACCCTTTGAGCCTGCCGCTTCAGCAGAGTTAGAATTCCTCTCCTGGAAAACAGCTTTACTTCTGGCTATCACCAGCAAGAAGTGTCTGAATTGCAGGCCCTTATGGCCGTGGAACCCTTCATTGTCTCCCATGCGTACAGGGTTCTCTCAGGACTAAGCCATCATTTATGCCAAAGGTGGTAACTAGTGTGGCTTTAAACCAATCCATTCATTTGCCAACCTTTTCCCTAATCCACAGAATACAGGGGAAAGGATCCTGCAATCCATGGACATGCATATGCAGCTTAGGTTCTGTCTGGACAGGAATAAACCTTTCTGGAAATCTGACCAGCTGCTAGTCAGATGTTCATCATGTTACACTGCTGCAGTCATCACACTTGGGTTATCCTGCCGTCAGGTGGTCCCGCAGTCAGCCAGAGTTCCATAGTCTTGGTCCGGCGTCGGTTGCTGATGCTTCTTCCCTGACGTCAGTGCGCCAGGGGTATATAAGAGGCATCCGATGCCATTTTCTCCAGTCTTTCTTGCCGCGCGGTACCCAAAGCAGAAGCAGTTCGCAAGTGCCGGTCGTCCGACTCCTGAGATTTTCAAATCTAATTTCAGACCGAAGTCTTCAATAAAGCTAAGTACCCCACTGGGGAACCTTTTCTTGCCTCAGTCCAGTGTCAGAAAAAGTTAACAATTGCATTTCTTGTGGGATGCAAATACCTCATAAGGACTTTCATTCTTATTGTATTCCTTGCCTAGGCCCGGACCACGACGTCACAAGTTGTCGGTTTTGTGCTAGGTTTAACAAACGAACTATAAAACGTCAGTTTGATTTCGCCCGACATTATTTTGGTAGGAGATTTAATTATACCATGCTGTCGGAGCAACCAACGACCGGAATGCATAAAAAATGCAAAGATAAGGACAGGCAGCCGAGACCCAAACCAGACTCCGAGGCCTCTGCTAGGCCAGTCGCCGGTTCTCCGGTTTTCAGTGAGGCACCTACACAGCCCCTGATGACCACTGATTTAGAACCCCAGGCGGCATCCGATTCCCAAGCGGAGATTGCTAGGCCTCCACAACCTTTATCTTTAGGCCATTCCGATTCCATGGCTGAAGGAGATTCCGGTGCAGTTGAAATGCCTTCAGTTGCAGAAGGTGTCTTCAGACCGACTACACTCATAATTAAATCCTATGCAAAGCTGAAAACTCCTTTAAAAGCAAAGAAGACTGTACAGCAGTCTCCGGTACAAGGTCCCATGCCTAAGAAACAGATACTTAAGATGGCTGAAGACTCAATTACCCTAATCAGGGGTTCCCATCCCCCTCCTGATAAAAGGCCTAGACAGGAGGCGGACTATGCTTCCTCTGACCAGATTTCAATTTCCTCAGATTCTTCTGAGGAACAGGAATATTATTTTCTCCCTTATGAAGACTCTGATGCTGAAGAGTCTCTTCCTTCAGCATCTCCCCCAGAAGACTACTCTTTTGGGGAAACTTTACATACCATGAGGGAACATTCCCACTGGGAAGGCCAGGATTACTCTGATTCTAAGAAAAGGCTCCAAGAGTTCCTTTTACTACCCCAGCAGAGACCACTTGCTGTTCCACCCGTGTTAGACATTGTGGATGATGTTTATTCAGAATCTAGCCTTAACCCAGATTCACTACCTCCTGCATCAGCCAAACTAGACAGATACTACAGAGTCACTGACTCACACAAATTCCTATATAAAAGCCCTGTTGCTGACCCAGAAACCATTTCCCAGGGTCCCAAAGGGGTTAAGGCCTCTATTGCTAAAAATCCTGTACCGTCTGAAAGGGATTCTAGAGCACTGGACAGATGGTGAAAGAATGTATATACCTCAGCTACTCTAGCTACGAGGGCCTTAAATTGCCAGTTTCACATGCTGAAATATCAACAATATTTGATGTCTCAGTTAAAACAAAAAATGATCACACATGCAGAGCAGCCTGATTACAAGGAAATGCAAGATTTGTTGCATGCAGCTGAACACATGGGCAAACATACTTTGCAATGTGGATTTGATTCATTGGAAGCTTCTTGTAGAGCAGCTGTGACAGGGTCTGTCATACGTAGGCATGCTTGGTTAAAAGAACAAACTTTACCTGATCATGTTAAAGCAAAGTTATTGGATGCACCTTTACAGCAGGATGTTTTATTTGGTATAAAAGCAGAAGAGGTTTTAAAGAAAATGGAGGATAAGGCAAAATCTATGCAGACAGTCAAGGATTTTTTACAGGTTCAACCCCCTCGTTTCAGCAGAAATTGACCAACCAAAAAACTGGTCCTTTCCAGCTTCTGACAGACCACAGAGGGGCAAATACAGACACCCAAGGTGCAGAGGTCAGTCACAAGGCTCTTACAAGCCTCGACAATGGGGTGCCACAACCCAGAAAGGAGGAGAAGACAGGTCTCAAACTATCAGAAGGCAAACACAATGACTTACCCCCTCAGACTGCCAAGCAAATCCCTCTTGACAGCTCCCTTGGGAGGAAAACTAGCACTTTTTGCAGACAACTGGCGCATCATCACAAAAGACAAATGGGTCCTAAATATTGTATCTCAGGGATACAGATTCCACTTTCACACTTTACCAAGGATAAAAGGAATGCCAAACCTGCTACCAAATCAACGGGCAGAGGCTCAAAAACAAATTACAGCTCTCATGGACATGAGAGCCATTCAACAGGTTCCTACACAGGAGCAAGGACAAGGTTTTTACTCAAGACTCTTTCTAGTTCCCCGAAAGGACAAAGCCTGGAGACCCATTCTGGACCCCTCAATTCTAAACACATAAATGGAAGTACCCAAATTCGAGATGCTAACACTACAGCAACTTCTTCCCATGCTGGGCAAGAAGGCTTGGCTAGTAACGTTGGACCTCAAGGAGGCATACCTGCATGTTCCTATCAGACAAAATTGCAGAAGATACCTCCGATTTATAGCAGGTTCAACCCATTACCCAATTCTCTGCACTGCCCTTTGGCTTAGCTACTGCGCCCAGGGTCTTCACAAAATGCCTGGCACCAGTAATTGCATTCTGCAGACAAAGAGGAATTCAAATATATCCATACCTGGATGACTGCCTTATTCAAGCAGAAAGCAAGGACATTCTTTTAAAGCATCTGGCATTTGTCAAAAACCTATTAAGTTGCCTAGGGTACACAGTAAACGAAAAGAAGTCAAAACTAGTGCCCTCACAAGACATAATATTCCTGGGTGCCAGCTTAAATACAACGGCCCAGATGGCTTATCTCACACCAGACAAGCAAGGACAACTGACTCAATACTTCAAAATAATGGCAACAAAGACCCAACTCCCTGCAAGAAAAATTCTGCAGGCCTTGGGATTCATGGCATCTTGCATACTACTAATACCATATGCAAAACTGCATATGAGGAAATTACAATGGTATCTGAAAAGCGTATGGACTCAACACAGCCACAGCTTGGAAACAATAATACCACTCATTCCCTGCCTTCAACAGGAGTTTCTATGGTGGGCTCAGGCATGTCACCTCAACAATGGTCAGCCTTTCACCTTGCCAACAGCCAGGCAAACAATGACAACAGATGCATCGGATTATGCCTGGGGAGCAAACATGGCAGGACAGTGTATTCAGGGCAAATGGTCTGCAGATCAAAGGCATCTACATATCAATCAATAAGAAATGCTAGCTGTACAAAATGCCCTAACAGCTTTCAAGGACCTCCTACATCCAGGACAACTCCTAATAAAGACGGACAACACCACAGTGATGTGGTACATAAACAAGCAAGGGGGCACACATTCCTACCCCCTATGCAGGCAAGCAATGACCTTGTGGAACACAGCACTGACCTACCAAGTTCAACTACAAGCACAATTCCTGCCAGGAAAGAAAAACACATTGGCAGACGATCTAAGCAAAAACATCACAGATCCTCATGAGTGGAAACTAGATCCACAAAAATGGGGGAGCCCAGACATAGATCTGTTTGCCTCCCCCCAAAACTACCAACTATGGAAATTTCACACAAGGACATACCACACACTTGCTTGGAAAGTGGACGCCCTCTCATTCAGATGGAAAACATTAACAGTGTATGCCTTTCCTCCACTGCCTCTTCTGGCAAAGGTGCTGCTGAAAGCCAGATGAGAGAGGCCACAAATGATACTCATTGCTCCAGACTGGCCACGCCAACACTGGTATCCAATACTAAGGAACATGGCTCAAGGCCCACCATGGATTTTACGTCAAATTCTTCACCTGCTCACTGAGCAAAACAATCAGATTCCACACAGCCAGCTCAAGACTTTAAATCTGGCTGCATGGCAAATTGCCTAAACAACCAGTCAGCACTTCTCTCTAAAGCTGTTATGGATGTCATTCTGGAGGCCAGGAGACCCAGCACCAGGAAAGCCTATTCAGACAAATGGAAAAGATTCTGCGCCTGGAACCAGGCTAAAGGCCAAAATCCCCTTGTCCCAAATATTCCTCAGATTCTACAGTATTTAACTGGGATGTTGCACAAAGGACTTTCCTTTTCATCTTTTAAGATCCACGCCTCAGCTATTTCATCTCAATACAACAGGGATCCTCCTATATTTTCACATCCATTACTAAGACAGTACCTCAGAGGGGCTAAGAACATAAGACCGCCCCGGAGAGCACCAACACCAACTTGGGATCTCAACTTTGTTTTGGAAAAACTTACACTACCACCCTTTGAACCAGCTTTTACAGTTGATTTACAGTTTCTATCTTGGAAAACTGCCCTGCTGCTAGCAATAACTTCAGCACGAAGAGTCTCAGAGCTACAGGCTCTAATGGCAGTGGAGCCTTTCATCATTTTTCATCAAGACAGAGTCGCTTTACGAACTAACCCTTCCTTTATGCCAGAGGTGATATCCATTGTGGCCCTAAACCAAACCATTCATTTGCCCACCTTTTATCCAAACCCCCAGAACAAAGGGGAAAGGCTGCTACACTCTTTGGACATTCACAGGCAGTTACGTTACTACTTGGATAAAACTAAGGCTTTCAGAAAATCTGACCAGCTCTTTGTATCCTATGCTGCAGGATCACAAGGAAGGCTATCTCAAAACAGAGCATTTCAAAATGCATAGGACATTGTATCCGTTTCTGCTACACACACCATGGGAAACCTGTACCTGGTAACATTAAGCCCCATTCCACCAGGGCTACAGCAACATCAACAGCCTTCCTCAGAGGGGTACCAACCAAGGATATTTTGGAGGCTGCAACTTGGAGTTCAGTGCACACCTTCACCAAGCACCATCACTTAACTCTATACTCTAAAACCAGAGCTGGCTTTGCCACTGCAATTCTGCAGGGCCTACTAGCTTCTCCAAACCCTGTTTAGTTCCACCACCCATCCTTAGCTTTGAGATTCAACCCAAGTGTGATGACTGCAGCAGGGTAACACGATGAACATAGTACAGTTTTGTACCTACCATAAATGTAGATGTTCGAGTGTACACCCTGCTGCAGTCCAGGTTACCCTCTCTCCATCCCCTCTGACCTACTGGCTAAATCTCTTCAATACCTTCCTGATGTATTTGCTTATAGCTGAAGGGATTTTGTGTTTGTGTAAGTTTACACAGTTTGGTACTAATTACTGACCACCTTTCTGGGGGCACCTGACATCTGGGGCAAGAAAAACTGAAGAAAATGGTGTCGGTTGCATTATATATACCCCTGGCGCACTGACGTCAGGGAAGAGGCAACAGCAACCGACGTCGGACCAAGACTTTGGAAATCCGGCCGACTGCGGGACCGCCTGACGACAGGATAACCCAAGTGTGATGACTGCAGCAGGGTGTACACTCGAACATCTACATTTATGGTAGGTACAAAACTGTACTTTGTGCTACCAGTACTACTGTATGGTACAAACACCTGTGCAGTAAGCAGTTGTGCTACCAGTACTACTGTATGGTACAAACACCTGTGCAGTAAGCAGTTGTGCTACCAGTAATACTGTATGGTACAAACACCTGTGCAGTAAGCAGTTGTGCTACCAGTACTACTATATGGTACAAACACCTGTGTAGTAAGCAATTGTGCTACCAGTACTACTATATGGTACAAACACCTGTGCGGTAAGCAGTTGTGCTACCAGTACTACTATATGGTACAAACACCTGTGCGGTAAGCAGTTGTGCTACCAGTACTACTATATGGTACAAACACCTGTGCAGTAAGCAGTTGTGCTACCAGTACTACTATATGGTACAAACACCTGTGCATTGAAGCAGTTAACGAAGCTAGAGGAGATGGACATGAAGTGCTGAACTGGGTGGTAGGATGCACACTATAGGACAGATGCAGAAATGAGGACATTGGAACAGAAGCAAGGGTATCTCCGATTGCAGACAAGGTCAAAGAAAATATTACAGTGGTTTAGGCACTTATGCAGGAAAGTAGAAGACAGTCTTATGAAGAAGATTTGGGAGAGACGAGAAAAAGAAGGCAAGACGAAATGAGGGCATCCAGCAAAGAGATGGCTGGATTGTGTTGAGAGAAGACCTGGTACAGCTAGGCATGACAACCCAGAAAGATTGGAGAGTGGCATTGAATTGAGAAAGATAGCAATGGATGATGCGATAACCCAACCCCATGTCAAAAATGGGGAAGAAAGAAACGTTGTTGATGGTGATGAAGTAGCTATTCAGATGAGCTAACAAAACTGCAGGAATCAGAGACTGAAATGAATGAAAGGCTGGTTGACCATAAGCCCCTCAAGAAGTCATGGTTATAGAAGTTACAGTAGAGTTAAAGCATGCAAAGAAGACATGACTTTTTTTTGTATAAAAAGAAGTGGATTGAGTGGACTTTATTCTTTTTATAAAAATAAGAAACTTAGACTGATGTTCCACAGTATGATTTGTTAACTGAAAGGGCACATCATGTGCAAGCTCCAAATGTGACCATCAGAAGCCAACAAGACCTGTAATAGAAAAGATGCAGTTGTACCAGCAAAAAGAACTGCTTCTAACAAAATTGTGACAGAAGGGAAAAGTATTACAACTGGGGACACGGAGCAATAGTGGAAAATGATAATTCACTGTACACCACCAGGCAAAAGAGAGCCAAGTTTATTGTAGCAATCAGGTGATATTGAGAGACAGGTATGAGATTCAGGTTGCTCTATTCAGCTGTCTTTTGCCTGGAAGATGAAATACGTTTTTGGAAGCAGAGCAGGCTATTGAAGAAATAGTTTAGTCAGCAAATAGCCCGCAAGCTGAGGGGGGTTATGCTTTTTAATCTTTTGTCAGTAACAAAGCCCCCCAAGAGGGCTTGCCATTTTTCCAGTTGAAGTGCTTGATTGAAAGAAATGACAGTACTCCTGACCAGAAGAATCAGGACTACTGTGGACATGAACCAGACTGGTATTGGGAGATCATGATGACCAGGAAGAACAGCAATGAAGGGAATGTATCTAATATGTGGGATAATTGCGAAGCATCAGTCTCACTAGTTGTAATTTACAGCTGTGAGCTTTGTTTCTGCAAGTAGATGAAAAATATTGGAGTTTTATTGAGAACTGGTAAACCTTAAGCCCCAGTTTGTCACTGTATAGAAGGGCACTGAACAGACTAAATTGACTAAGTAAAATAGTTTTTGTTCTCAATACTTGTATAAAAGTCCATTGATGTAAATGTTATGCTGCTTTTATAAAGCAGTTCAGTACCATTTGCATTCAGGTATTTTAAATGCAGGGTGTGTGGGGTATCGGTGACTGCTGAACATGCTAGTGATATACTAAGCTAAAAAATAGGGTCTATATCATATCACACACAGCGAACAGACAAAACTGCGAATGCTGACATAAGCGATTTCTTTCCCTGGGAAAGAAATCACTTGCCTCAAAACATAAACACTTCATTACAAACAAGTGGGGGCTTCACCCCCCAACGTGGGGTTCTGTTCCCCTTACAACCCCCCTAACTAAATATACAAACTCCGAGATCGCACTACAGTGGGGAAAACAGCAAACTTACAGAGGATGGCCAAGTGATTTATTTCCCAGGGAAATAAGTTGCTGATGTCAGCATTCCTGGTTTTGTGCGTTCGCTGTGTGTGTGTCGATGAAGAGGCATTCGCTGCAATGCCTCTTCGAGTATTTGATATAGACCCAAAACAATACTCTCTCATTCTGTCGCTGTCAGATGTGACATCCAGGATTTATACTGAAACAAAACAAAGGCTGGAAAGAAGAAAATTAAAAGTTAATATGGGATGGTGATCTTTAGCTACTGTGGGAATGTGAATGTGTGTTCATCATATTTATATAGAATTAAAAGATAGTAACTTCCTGTTCTTATTGAGGTGGCTAGGTTAATGTTCATAGTTTAAGCTATAAATAATGTATTTTGAAACATACATGCATAACAACAGAAGGAATGAACAAATTAAGTAGTAGTTTGTCCTTGCATTTGCAGAGTAAGTACATGTTTTTTTCCACTACCATCTACGCTTGGGTGAAGACAAACAGCCTATTGGTGCAGGCAATTTAGCAAGAGAACACTGAGTGAAATTTATTTATTTATTTATATTTGTTGACCGGAAGTGTCCGACTGGACGTAGGTCCATTTTCAGCGGAGGCCTGGGGAGAAAAGCTCCACAGTAAAATAGACAGTAGTTACATTGGATTACATAGCGATTAACAATTAACATAGCAATTACTTACAACATATTTACAGATGAAGAACATAGTACGTCAGTAGACAACTAGAATCTTTATCTGTGAAGTACATAACAGGCATTAACAAATGTTACAATAAGAAGTTCCTGCTGTATAATAAGTACTGGCTTATGAGCATCTGAGCTTGCTATAATCAAGGTAGTTAGTGGAGTGGAAAGAAAGGTAATCTGTGAGGTACAGTGTGATTATATTTTAAAGGAATGTTGACAAACTGGTCAGTAAAAATAAAAGGTAAAGTAAGAAATTAAGCTTAAAACTGTGGATAGTGAATAGCTGTAGAACCAATTGGCTCCCCAGCAGCCATAGTACTTTAATGCATAACATTAACAGTGCACCGTTTAGTACAATTGTGTAAGGTTAGCCAATGTTACTTTTTTTTATAATTAAGAGTTCATGTTAGCCAAAAGAATGCAAGAGTTCTTTTTCACATCTAGGAGGGAAATAGAGAAGAAAACAGACAGTGTTTTTGTGTAAATGGGGACACAGGCATTAGCATGGTTAATCTCTAACTTTAGAATAGATAATACCTGTCAGTACAACTTTTGTTTTGGGCTAACTGCTATTTGGATGGATAGACTTGCTTTTTGGAAGTTATATATAGTTCTGTGTGTTTACTGTGAAATTAAATGTGATAGGTGTTTTGAAAATGTAATTAGTTTTTTGTTTAACTATTTTTGAAGTAAAAAGTCTGCGAAGATGTGACCTGGATTCAAACAGAGGGGAAAAGAAGCAACTTGCTTGCAAGATTGTTCTGTTGATCACTAGTATGTGCGTGTAATCTTGCAAAATGGGAATATAAATTCAAAATACATGTGTATAATACATGGAGCAGTATTTTCTTTTAAATCAGAATGGCTACTTTGCCAATATTAACATTGAATAAAATGGCTTTCCAGGTGAGTATTTTTTTAAATTTTCAGTGAACATTGACAGAACATGCATCAAACAAGCTCATTGGTGATAACAGGAGTCAAAACCAAACAACATCAATGTAACGTGATCCAAATGTAAACAAATGTGTTGTATTTGAGATCACATAAAACAACTAAAACATTGACTTTTACATAGGGTGCTACACCCCCACACCCCTGGAAATTAAATATATAAATTCTACAGTAATGCAGTCATGGAGAAAGATGAAAACTCCTTAAATATATTGCAGTCGAACTGTTGCAGTTTGACTGTAATGTAATGAAATTGTTTTCACCACCGATGAAAATTACCAGTATCAGTGTCATGAGATAAATGTGTGTCATGACCAAACCACTGGTGGCTTTATATGTATAGGGAAAAAGTAAAGCCTGTTGAATTACATTAAGAATTCTAGGGTGCTGATTACAGGAGATGCATTTGAACAGAAATTAACTTGTGAATTTGACAAAGGAGTATCAGGGACAAATGCAAAGTTTACTGGATTCAAAAGCTGTTACTGATTGTGAGGGGGCACCAGTAATAGAAAAAGGATAGTAATAGTAGATGTGTGGTAGCAAGGGGTTAGTAGCTGAGGAAGAGTATTACAATAGCATGTATTTACGTTCCACCTAAAACTATTGCTGTGGTGCTTACGAGAACTTTGTTAGAAAGTATATGCCTTCAGTGAGGAATATAATAAGTGGTATGTGGAGACTAGAGCCTGATTTTACAGTAGTGAGGATGTATCAGGGAATCTAGTAAGGAAAGTACAATAACAGGATGGAGTTCTGATAAATATGTGTATGTTTGGAGTGAAGATGTGAATTTATTAGCAGGAACTGCAGATGCAATTTACATGTTATTCCCCAAGATACAAAAACTGGACTTGACTGGATAGAGTTTATATTTTACAGGTGCATTTGTATTTAACTGAAAGTTTTGAGATGCATCAAATAACTATATCAAATCATGCACGAATAAAAAAATAATATAATGATGCAGTGTAATGATGTATAAATCAAACACTGGTGTATGTTCTTCGTGTTTCACTGTTGCAGTTATCACACTTGGGTTATCCTGCATGCAGGTAGCTCTCAGTCGGCCCGAATACCAGAGTCTTAGTACTTCTGCGTCGGATGCTGTCACTTCTTCCATGACATCAGGTCGTCAGAGGTATAAAACAGGCAGCCAACGCCATTACCTCAAATCATGCACCAATAAAAAAATAATATAATGATACACTGTAATGATGTATAAATCAAACACTGGTATTTTCTTATTTTCTTGTTAAAAAAGAGAGGAATTTAAAGAATGGATAACGGGTACAGTTTGAAAGTTAAGGAAGATAGAAGGGCTAGCTGGGGTTGAAATGAAAATTGACTTAAAATTGTGTTATGAATAGGAGGAAAGATATGTAAAATAAGTAGCAGGAATTATTTAGAGAGGTTGTTATGTTATCGTGCTACAGATGTAGGGAAGGCTCACAGAATGAAAGGAGGAACAACTGCCGAGTGCTAAATGAGTATAGAGCGTAGTATTTGGAAAAATCCATGAATTTAGAAAGGTTGCTCTTCAAGTATTTTTATAACAACTCTAGAAAGCAAAAGCTTTCAGCGCAAATGCTTAGGCAGTGGAAAATAGAATAAGTTGTAGCCAGAGTTAGGGAGCCTTTGATAAGAAAAATAACCAGAGATTCTTTAGATGTAGTCCAGATATTTTGGAAATTTTACGAAAATTTATATAAAGCAGAGAAATGAGGAAACAAAATGGAAATATTTATGGAAGATGTCACTTAACGTCAGTGGAAGATGAGGCTCAGCAGTTAATTGCTATAATGAGAGGTGACAACATATTGGACCTGGTCATCACCAACATGGGTGACTGGTGTTCTACACCGGAGGTCAAGCCCTCGCTGGTTAGATCAGACCATAGACTAATCACTCTGGATATCCACATTCTGCCCCCACCCCCAAACAAGGAAACCACTGTGAAAAACCTTTCAAAAGCAAACTTCACGTTACTTGAGACAGAGGTGGAAAGTTTCACAGCCCCCATGCTAAAGGACAACGCTGTCCAAGCTGCTGAATCCCTTACAAAGGCACTCTATGAGCACCTGTGAGAATGCATGGATTGTGCTATCCCAAGCAACACCAAGACTCACTCCTCCAAGAAAAGGAAACCAGTCTGGTGGACCCCTGCCATAAACAAGCTATGCAATAGGAGTAGGAAACTAGTACAGAAAAGAATAAAATCCCAAGAAGGAAAGACATCCCTGATCAGTATCAGCAAGAAAACTACGATCCCTCATAAAATCATCCAAGGCTAGCTTCGAAAGAAAAATTGCCAAGGACTCCAAAGATAACCACAAAGCGTTCTTTAGCTATGTCAAGAACCTAAGTGGAAACTCTCAGATCTGCTCTGAGTTAGTGCAGAATAGCACAAAATACACTGAACCAACTGATATTGCTAACATTCTGGCAGACAGGTTTAGTGCAAATCTCACCCCCTAAAGGGCCCATAAACCATACCAGAAGAATGTAGTGCCCCGGCAATCACTGACACACAGGTTAAAACAGCCCTATCCAAAGCCAGAAATACAGCTTCAGTGGGACCAGACTGTGTCCCAGGCTGTGTCTTACACAAGCTCCAAAATGAACTAACCCCTCACCTAAACACACTGTTCAAACTCAGCCTCTCTACAGGCTATGTACCCATAGAGTGGCACACAGCAACAGTTATCCCGCTCCACAAAGGTGGAGCCACAACGGACCCCGGGAACTGTCGCCCTACAAGTCTGACTAGCCTGGTCTGCAAGGCTATGGAGCGCATCATCATGAAATTCATTAACAGAGACATTGGGAACCTTAAAACATTGGCCCTACCCAGTTTGGCTTTGTTAAGGGGAGATCATGCCTCCTAAACCTGGTGGACTTCTTTGAGACAGTTACCAAGGCTTTAGACGAGGGAAAGGAGGTCCACACAGCCTACATGGACCTCACAAAGGCTTTTGACACCATTCCCCATTCTAGTATCATAGACAAGCTCATCAGCCTGAACATAAACCCCTATGTCACGAGATGGGTTGCCAATTGGCTCACAGCTAGAACCCACATGGTGAGAGTTGAAGCCTGTAGGTCAGACTCTAAACCAGTTACAAGTGGCGTCCCCCAGGGCTCAGTCCTGGGGCCCCTCCTGTTCGGTATATACTTCTCAGAGGTACAGGCAAGCACAGGAGGACTATGGCTTACCAAGTTCGTAGACAACTGCAAACTGGGGGCCATAATTGACACTCCAGCTGATGTAGACATCCTCCAGAAGAGTCTCACTGAGATGGATACCTGGTGTCAAAATCATGGCCTCAAGCTAAATGCCAAAAAGTGCATAGTCATCCCCTTTGGAAAAAACAAAGTACCCATGAACTACCACATACGTGGTAGTCCCCTAAATACAGAAAATGTAATAAGGGATCTGGGGACCCAAGTAGATAGTAATCTCTCCTTTGATAATCATATTGCCAGGGTGGTTAGAAAATCCTTCTATGTGGCCCAGCTAATCACAAAAGGGTTCGCATCTAGAACAAAAGAGGTTATTGTGCCCCACTACTCATCACTCATCAGACCTATCATAGAGTACAATGCCCCATTTGGGATGTACCTTACAAGACGCATGCAACAGCTGGAAAGACCACAGAAGTACCTCACCAAGAGGATTACTGGCCTCAAAGATATGCCCTATGCAGCCCTACTGAAGAAACTCCAGCTGTACTCGGTTGCATACCGATTTACTCAGAGGTGATCACTGCCTGACATACAAGGCCATGTCCAACCCAGAATTGATGGACATGCTCCACCTAAAAAAAAAAAAAAAATCCCCAAGAGCCACACAATCTAGGGATCTAAACCTCACCACAATGATAAATAAGATGTGCTGGAGGGATAGATTCCTGTCCCAGATACTTCCCATGCTTTGGAACAGGATTCCAATCTACATTAGGCAGAGCCCCTCACTAACACTCTTCAAGACAAACCTTGACAAGTGGATAGGAAACAGAAAATTTACCCCGGGGATCACTGCAGTGGCTCTGCTGGACAGAGGCACAGGGGACTAATGGCTCTGCTGGACTGAGGCACAGGGAACTCATCTAAGGGGGCGGCGAAAGCCAACACATTCTGGCTAGGCTTATAGATGCCCTCGGGCAGATAGCCTAGTACTTACCTATGAACCAAAATAGGGTAAAGACCCTTCATCTTTAACTTTTTATGGACTAAAACATGTTTATAAAATGTTTCCTATATTAGCTGAGAGAATGAGAAGACTGTTACCAAAATTTATAGACATGGATTGGTGTGGCTTTATGGAGGGAAGGCAAATATTACAGCATTGTTCGAGCAGTGTTGATCCACAGGGAGGCAGAGTGCAAGAAAACACTGCTGTGATGGCAAATTTTTTTTTTTCCTCAAATTTTTTTTTTTATTTTTTAAATACATTTGAATGAATTCCATAGTATTTATACATAACATCTTAAATAACTATGTACACTATTTAGATTAGCCTGACACTATAACAGATATTAATGTATACAATTCCTTTATGAGTATGTCCAATCCATTATCAGAGTGTCTGATCAATTATTGTGTAGTGTCAATCAACGGTAAGACACTTCCCCAAGGGGTGTTGATAAATGGCTTTGGATAAATTCTTAGTTCTTTAATTTTAATTTCCTATAATGCTGTGGTCTCCGGTAGGCTTTAGAAGTCTTCCAAAGTTGGTATTGTGTTTGTATTCCATCTTCTTGTTCTACACTTCCTTGAAATTGCAAGTATAGTCCGTACTAGATACATGTTTGACCTATTCAAATGAGGACCTTCATTCACATTTAATAATACAAGAGCTTTAGTTAAATAAAATTATTCATTAAACTTGTAGAAAGTTAATAACATTCCAAAATGGCTTAATTTTAACACAAAGAAAATGTGGAAGTTCTTCGTGTTTCACTGTTGCAGTTATCACATTTGGGTTATCCTTGCCAGCGTAGCCCTCGGCCGGCCCAAATACCAGAGACTTAGTATTTTTGCGTCGGTTGCTGTCCTTAAAAACTGACGTTAGGTCATCTGTAGTATAAAGTAAGGCAGCCAACGCCATTACATCAGTCTTTCTTGTCGTGGAGCCCAAAGCAGAAGCAGTTTGCACGAGTACCGGCCGGCTGCTACCTGAGTTTTCGTCTCCGGATTAAAGTTGAAGTCTTCTAAAGCTAAGTACCCCATTGGGGATCCTTTTTCTTGCACTAACCGATGTCAGAAAAAGTTAATAATGGTCTCTCCTGTGGAAAACAAATACCACACAGAGACTTCCACTCTTACTGTGTCAGTTGTTTAGGCCCAGACCACGACGTCCCCCATTGTCACTTCTGTGCTTTGTTCAACACCGGAACTATCGTCGGGCCCTTATTGTAGCCAGATTATTTCGGTTACAGTCTTCGAATTCCTATATGACTTCGGTAGGCCATCCGACAGCAGATCTTCTGAAAAAACATAAAGATGACGACAGAGACAGACTGCACAGGTCCAAACCTACTGACGACTGTTCCGTTAAGCTAGTTGTCAGTCTGCTGGTACTCGGGCGCTTTTGCAGCCCCTGATGCCCACTTCATTTGATTCGCAGGCCACTACCAAGACCCTTCGGAGTCCAGTATGCTGGAAAACTCTTCTTCGACTAAGGATCCTGCGGTCCTCTCCGCCTTGGATGGGTCCGGAGCCACTGAGCAGGCACCGGCTTCTGAGGAAGTTCTTCGCACTATCGAATCTCGCCACAAACCAATGTCTTCTTTTGCAACTACTGTTCTTTCAAAAACAACAGAGTTTCTTAGGCCCAGGGTTCGAACCACACCCAAGAAACCAGCGACCCACTCTCAGGCACCTGCTACCTTGCCTCTGTCTCAAATGCTTGAAATGACGAAATACCTTATCATGTTGATCAGGGGAAGCCAAGCTACCCCCTCAGAAAGGAAAAGAGATCTGTCCCCTGTACTTGAGTCTGAACAAGAGTCAGATGAATCTGATGCATCTGACTATGAAGACATGCAACCCCTCTCCACTTATGAAGGTTCTGATGCAGAGGACTTCATTCCTTCAACCTCTCCCCAGAGGATTTTTCCTGTGGGGAAACCCTGCATACTTTAAGGGAGCATTTCCAGTGGGAGAGTCAGGACTACCCTCAGTCTTAATAGAGAATCAGGGTATTCCTAGATCTTTCGCAACACAGACCCTTGGCTATCCCCCCAGTCCTGGATGTTGTGGATGATGTTTTCCTTGAATCTAGTTTAACTCCTGACGCCCTACCTCCTGCTCCCAGAAAACCAGACAGGTACTATAGAGTCCCTGGCTCAAACAAATATCTTTTTAAAAAATCCAACAGCTGACCCTGAGTTCATTTCTCAAGGCCCAAAAGGGATTAAAGCAACCTCTGCTAAGAATCCCACCCCCTCAGACAAGGATTCCAAAGCATTGGACAGATAGGGTAAAAAAGTATACACCTCAGCTACTCTTGCTATCAGGGCACTAAATTGTCAGTTCATATGCTGAAATTTCAGCAACATCCCTTGGAAATCCTTAAACAAAAAACGTCTTCCTTTCCTGCTTGGGCAGAATCTAAAGATTTACAAGACTTGATGCATTCTGCAAGTCAAGTTACTAAACACACTTTGCACTGTAGTTTTGACTCCCTAGAAGCTTCTTGCAGGGCATCAGTCACTGGATCTGTCATTAGAAGGCATGCATGTCTTAAGGAACAACCCCTGCCAGACAATGTCAAATCTAAATTGTTGGATGGCCCCTTGCACAAAGATAACTTATTTGCCACTAAGGCAGAAGAAGTCTTAAAAAAGATGGAAGAAAAAGCAAAATCTGTGCAAACTGTTAAGGATTTCTTACAGGTCCAGCCCCGTAGGTTTAGCAGGCATTGTCCCTCCAATCACCGGTCCTTTCCTGCTCCGACTAAACCGGCTCAACCTTGGCCCCGTGGAAACAGCCCCCCCCCCCAGACAGCAGCCCCAGGGAATGCAGAGATATAAGCAGTGGACTACCTCCACTTCTAAACCAGGGAGTTTTAAGCCATCCCCTTATGGTAAGAACTCACAATGACTCACCCACCACCCACCTTCACTTACCCCTAGGAGGAAAACTCTCATTTCACGCCAGCACCTGGGCCACCATTACTAAGGACAAATGGGGTCTGAGCATTGTGTCTCAGGGATATAAATTTTCCTTCCACACCCTTCCAACCCCAAAAGGGTTCCCAGATCTACCAACAAATCAGTGGTCAGAGGCTCAAAAGGATATCCATTCCCTGCTCTCTGTGAGAGCAGTAGAGCACTTTCCTGCAGAAAAGGTAGGTCAAGGCTTCTACTCCAGACTTTTTCTGGTGCCCAGAAAAGAGGGCACCTGGCACCCCTTCCTTGATCTCTCC
The DNA here is from genome assembly GCF_019279795.1 of Protopterus annectens. Lineage (NCBI taxonomy): Eukaryota > Metazoa > Chordata > Ceratodontiformes > Protopteridae > Protopterus > Protopterus annectens. Next base: position 149,157,722 of record NC_056748.1, on the reverse strand, counting down.
ATTCTAAACACTTTCCTAGTGATCCCAAAATTCAGAATGCTCACCCTCTAGCAGCTGCTACCCATGCTCTCCAAGGACGCCTGGCTAGCCACCTTAGAGCTAAAAGAGGCCTACCTCCACATTCCTATCAGGGAATCATGCAGGAAATATCTGCTTCAGGGCAGGATCTGAACACTTTCAGTTCTCTGCGCTTCCCTTTGGCTTATCCACTGCTCCCAGAGTTTTCACAAAATGTCTGACTCTGGCCATTGCCTTTTGCAGACAAAGACATATTCAGATTTGCCCATACTTGGACAACTGCCTTATTCAGGCAGACAGCCAGGAAAAGCTGCTGACGCACCTGGCCTTTGTAAAGACCCAACTAAGCTCCCTAGGGTACACAATTAATGAAACGAAATCCAAACTGGTGCCCACCCAAAGGATAATCTTCCTGGGAGCAAGTCTGGGTACAGCATCCCAGATGGCATACCTTACACCAGAGAAACAAATTTTTCTGATGTCCTACTTCTCTCAGCTAGCCACCAGGCTATCTGCAAGGAAGATTTTGCAAGCTCTGGGGTTCATGGCATCTTGCATACTACTCATTCCATATGCTAGACTGCATATGAGGAAACTTCAGTGGTACCTAAAGAGCCTTTGGTGTCAATACTGTCAAGACCTGGAAACTCTTCTACCTATAATTCCTTGCCTCAGAAAGGATTTTCTTTGGTGGGCAACAGCATGGTTCTACAACAAGGGACTGCCTTTCTCTCCACCCCTGCCGTCCAGACCCTCACCACAGACTCATCAGACTACGCTTCGGGTGCACAACTGGACGGCAGGTGCATACAGGGCCAATGGAGCCCACAACAAATCCCTCTGCACGACTTGATAGCTTTTAAACCCCTTCTCTCTCCATGGGTTTTTCTGATTAAAATGGGCAACACCACAGTGATGTGGTACAGCAAAAAGCAGGGAGGGACTCACTCCTACCCTCTATGCAGGCTGGCCATGACCCTTTGGCTCACAGCCTCTTCCATGCAACTACACCTGTTAGCACAATTCCTACCAGGCTCTCTCAACTCTCTGGCAGACCAATTAAGCATAAACCTTCTGGACCCACTTGAGTGGCAACTCAGCAGAAGTACCTGCACCCTAATAACTTAGAAATGGGGAACCCCGAAGGTCGACCTCTTTGCCTCCCACACCAACCATCAGCTCAGCAAATTCTGCACCAGGGAGCATCACTGCATGGCTTGGAAAGTGGATGCCCTGTCCTTCCCCTGGGTCAATCTATCAGTCTGTGCCTTTCCTCCCCTACCTCTCATCCCCAGGGTACTGCTCAAAATAAGGGAGGAAAAACCAAGGACCATTCTTATAGCTCCAGACTGGCCCCGACAGCACTGGTGTACCCCTTGCTGCACAGCCTGTCTTCCTTGGATTCCAAGCCTCCTGACCCCAAGGGAAGGGGAATTCATGCATCCCCAATTGCAGACCCTCAATTTGGCAGCTTGGCTTATTCCCTAACCCCAAACCAATCTGCCATCCTCAGTCAACAGGTTCTGGATGTTATTCGTGAGGCCAGACATCTTAGCACCAGAAAGTCTTATGCAGATAAATGGAAGAGGTTCTGCACCTGGATCCTGGCTAAGGCAGCCAATACAGCACAGCCCTCCATCCCTCTCATCCTGGATTACTTAGCTGACCTACTACACAGTGGTCTATTTCTCCTCTATAAAAATTCATGCCTCTGTTATTTCTGCTCATTTTCCTTCTGAGTAGCCCCTTTTCTCACACCCTTTGATAAAACAGTTCCTCAGAGGGGTAGCAACTTGAGGCCCCCCAGAAGGGCACCAGCACCAGCTTGGGACCTAACTTTATCTTGGCAAAGCTCACCCTGCCCCCTTTCGAACTAGCGTCTTCTGCAGAGCTAAAATTTCTCTCCTGGAAGACAGCATTCCTTCTGGCCATCACTTCAGCTGGAAGAGTCTCTGAGCTGCAAGCACTCATGGCTGTGGAACCCTTCATCATCTTCCATGCAGACAGGGTATCCCTCAGAACTAACCCATCCTTCATGACCAAGGTGGCGTCCAGTGCATCTCTCAAGCAATCCATTCATTTGCCCACCTTCTTTCCTAATCCCCAGAACAAGGGGGAAAGGATTTTTCACTCTCTAGATGTGCACAGACAGTTCAGATTCTATCTGGACAGGACTAAATCCTTCAGAAAGTCTGATCAATTGCTGGTTAGCTTTGCTACAGGGGCAGAAGGCAAAGCCATCTCCAAGCACACCATTTCCAAATGGATAGCACACTGTATCCATTTCTGCTACAAACAGCATGGAAAGCCTCCCCCTAAGGGGGTCAGGACACACTCTACCAGAGCAGCCTCCACCTCTGCAGCTTTCCTCAGATGAGTCCCCACCAGGGACATACTGGAGGCTGCCACCTGGATATCTGTTCACACTTTTACCAAGCATTACCACCTGCCTCTCTTCTCCAAATCCAGGGCAGGGTTTTGCCTCTCCAGTTTTACTAGTTTCCTTGACTGCCTCCTCCCATTTCCTCAGCTTTAGGAATCTACACAAATGTGATGACTGCAACAGTGAAACACGAAGAACATAGTACAGTTGTGTACACTTACCATAAATGTAGATGTTTGAGTGTATTCACTGTTGCAGTCCTGGTTTCCCTCCCTCCATCCCCCTTATTCTGTTTCTCCTTCTGTTACTATTCTTCCTTGTTGTTCTCCTTTCCTTACAAAGGACATATTGGTATTTATTTTCCACTTGTGAGGTTCTTCCACCAGAACCTGGCTCCTACTTTGAGAGGCTCCTGACAGGTTAGAGCAAGAAAAACTGAGGTAATGGCGTCAGCTGGCTTACTTTATACTACTGACGACCTGACATCACTCCTCAAGTGACAGCAACTGATGCAGAAATACTAAGTCTCTGGTATTTGGGCTGGCCGAGGGCTACCCTGGCTGGGATAACCCAAATGTGGTGACTGCAACAGTGAATACACTCGAACATCTACATTTATGGTAAGTGTACAAAACTGTACTTTCCAATCTGCATTGTGTACTTGCTCACATCTCCAACATATATTCCTTTTATGGAAGAACTCATTTTACTGATTCTGTCTAGGGTTAAGAATGGTCTGTGCAAACATTTCCAATTAAAAACTTTCCAGTATTGTGTAAAGAATGTATATTTTATTGATAATAAGATACTTGTTTTAATATCTTCAGTTAACTGTATTGAGTGTCCTTTTGTTATATATTTCCAATATAAGGTTTTGGGTGTTTTATAGTTTATCAATATTTTGTAAAATTTTGAAATACCGTTTCCCATGTCAAAGTCATTATATATGATTTCATGTGTGTATTTTGTAAATGTAGGTATTTCTTTAAATGAAGAATTGTTAATTATTCTACTTAAATCTTGCAAATTTGACAGAATACTCTCTAAAGTTAGCCAGTCCTGTTTTGGAATTTTATATATTGTTTTTATTGCTTGCATATCTAAAACTTTTAGTTCTTTGATACATTGGAGCCAACAAACAAATCATTTCTGTTCCCAGGATTTAATAATTTCTCTATATATTTTATGTGGAAAGTTCTTTGTGATTATAAATGGTGTTAAAAGATCAAACCAGATTTTTAAATCTATATTGGCATTAATATTCCTAAATTAGCCACTGTAATAATTAATCATACGCGTTTTAGTGGGTTTAGTTATGTTATATTGCATACTAATACATAATATGTGCCATGGGAAATTGTTTTTATCTGTTGTTTAAAATTTTTTTTGCAAGTCAAATTCATTTATTGATATTACAGTTAGTATTTCTTTCCAATTTGCAGAGTAATTTGGACTTATCCAATCTGAGATTGTTTTAGATATTGATGCTTTTATATATGTTCCTATATCAGGAAAGTGTAATCCTCCCTGTTTCCATGGTGTGATATGATGCATTAAAGCTATTCTGTTTCTTTTGGGAAACAATAACAATTTTATTAGGCATGAATTTATTTCTTTAAGTATATTCCTTTCTGGTAACAGTTGCATTGTCAAGGCTATATATGTAGGATCTTGGGCAGTAAAACCATTTTTATTAACTATAGTCTTATCTTCTAAAGTTAATATTATTTTGTTCCATTTTCCACAGAGATTTTAATTGTATTGATGATGATATTGTAGTTTTTTGAGACTAATTATTATCCTTGCATAACTCAATTCCTAGATATTTTAAGGTAGATTTTTGTTTCCCTCTGATGTGACCCCTTAGTCTGAAGTTCTTTTTTTATTGAAATGGAGTCCTGAAGTCATGTGAAATTTGTCAATTAATATATCTAATTCTTTTAATGTCTCTTTTGTATTAGATATTGTTAGTAATATGTTGTCAGCAATTAGCATTACTTTAGAATTTTATTGTTCATAAACATCTATTCCTTTGATTTTTGTATTGTTACGAATTGAATCTGCCAATATTTCAATAGCCAGAGCAAATAGAATCCGTGACATGGGACATTCTTGTTTAGTGCCTTTTGTTATGTGTATAGATTCAGAGGTAAAAGGACCTAACTTGACATACACTAAATTATTTCTATATATATATATTCTTTAGAAGATGAACAAAGGATGCAGGAAATTCATATAGCATTAGGAAGTTGAATAAATAGTCCCAATTTAGGGAGTCAAAGGCTTTCTCTATAAGCCAATTATGAGTGTTTATTTTCTTTATTAACATAATCTACAAGAGAAATTATCCTTTTAATATTGTCATGTGTGTGTCTATGATATATAAATCCAGTCTGATCATTATTTATTGTTTTGGATAATGGTATTTTCATTCTGTTAGTTAATACTGTCATGAATATCTTATAGTCATTATTTAATAATGATATAGGTCTATATGAGATACAGAGGTTTGGGGATTTGTTTTCCTTTAGGATTGGTGTGATTAAGGAATATCTCCAAGAGGGTGGTATTAAAGCTTGTGACTGAATTTATAATAGAGTTTTATGGAAGAGGGATAGTATCTTTGAAGGAAAAAGTTTATATATTTCGATAATTTTGCCATATATACCTGGAGCTTTATTATTTTACCCTCTTTTATTGCATCTGTAATTTTTGTAGGGTATGGGTGCTTGCAGATCTAGTTTTAATTATTCTGGTATTTTTTTATATTAGAATATTTTTCATCTAGATTTAATTGATCGATATGTATATTTTCTTTTTGGAAATGTTCCATGTAATGATTTGTATAGGCATCAAGAATGTCACGTATATCCGAGACATTTTTCCCTTTCTTTTCATGGAAGATACTTTTAATGTTGTTACCTTTTGATTGTGTTTAGATTCTTGTGGATAAATTATGTAGATATTTGGGAGAAGTGGCCAAGGTAATTTTTAGTTTTTCTAAAGCTAAATTTATGTGTTAGAATTTCATTGTGTTTATTGTTTAATACTTCTACTTTCTTTTTCATCTCCAAATGATTTTGATTTTTTTCAGCTTTTATGGACACATTTTGGATTGTAGATCTAATAATTCAGAATCCCATTCTCTGATTTGTTTTATACCAAGTTAGGGTTTTACCATATATGTAAACTTTTAACGAGTCCCATATCATTATTTTATTTGTCTCTGTGGTGTAATTAATATCCAAAAAGAACTGTAATTCAGATAATAACCAGGGTTTGAACTCTTTAATTTTAGTTATATGTGCTTTAATTCTGGAGTTAAAGATTAATGGTCTGTACCCATTTTGAAGTTTTAGTATCAATGAATTGTGGTCTGAAAAGGGGCAGAGAGGGATTGAGAAATTAATGATTTTATAGGTAGGTACTAGGCTATCGGCCCTGGGGCATATATAAGCCCAGCCAAAAAGGTACCCTGGCTTTTGCCACCCAAGAAAATTATTTTCCTGTGCCACTGTTGAGCAGAGCCACAGAGGTGATCCCCAGGGTGAATTTCCTATTTCCCATCCAATCATCAAGATTTTTCTTGAAAAGTGCTGAGGAGCTTTGTTTTATATAGATAGGTAGTTTATTCCAGAGTATGGGAAGTCTCTGGGACAGGAATCTATCCCTCTGGCATGTTCTGTTTATTGTGGTGACAAGGTTTAGGTCCCTAGAGTGTGTAGCTCGGAGGGATTGGGATTTCTTTAAGTGGAGCATGTCCAACAGCTCTGGGTTTGACATAGCTTTGTATGTTAGGCAGAGATCACCTCTGAGTAGGCGATATGTGACGGAGTAAAGCTGGAGTTTTTGAGACTGCCTCATGGGGCATCTGTTTGAGGCCAGTAATCCTCTTTGTGAGGTATTTCTGCGGCCTTTCCAGTTGTAGATGTCTTGTGAGGTACATACCAAAAGGGGCATTGTACTCTATAATGGGTCTAATGAGTGATGAGTAGAGGGGAACAATGACCTCTTTTTTTTCTGGATGAAAAACATTTTGTGATGAGGTGTGCCACGTAGAAGGATTTCCTGACTACTGTGGCGATGTGATTATCAAAGGAGAGACTACTGTCCACCTGTGTCCCAAGGTCTCGTATCACACTTTTGGTGTTAAGTATACTACCGCCTATGTTGTAGTTCATGGGTACAGAGTTTTTACCAAAGGGGATGACAGTCCACTTTTTGGTATTGAGCTTGAGGCCATGGCTTTGACACCAGGCATCTGTCTCAGTGAGGCCCTTTTGTAGGATGTCCACATTGTTAGGAGTTTTGATTATGGCTGCTAGTTTGCAGTCATCTGCGAACTTCGTTAGCTAAAGACCTTCTGTGTTAGCCTGTACTTCAGAGAAGTAGATACCAAACAGGAGAGGACCCAGGACTGAACCCTGTGGTACTCCACTTGTCACTGGTCTGAAGTCGGATTTGGAGTCTGCTACTTTCACATTGTGGATTCTGGCAACCCATCTTGTGATATAGGGATTTATACCTAGTTTACTTTCACATTGTGGATTCTGGCAACCCATCTTGTGATATAGGGATTTATACCTAGTTTAGTGAGTTTATCTATAATTCCAGAGTGGGGGATGGTGTTGAAAGCTTGGAAAGATCTAGATAGGGTGTGAACCACCTTACCCTTGTCTACGTCTTTGGTGACTGCTTCAAAGAAGTCTATCAGGTTTAGGAGACATGATCTGCCTTTTACAAACCCAAACTGGGTGGGGTCCAGAGTTTGGAGATTACCAATGTCTTTGTTTATAAGTTCCACGATGATACATTCCATGGCCTTGCAGACAAGGCTGATCAGGCTAATGGGGCGGTAGTTCCTGGGGTCTGTGGTGGCTCCCCCCTTGTGGAGTGGGATAACCGTCGCTGTGCCCCATTCAGCAGGCACAAAGCCTGAGGTGAGGCTATGATTGAACATGGTACTTAGGTGGGGTGCCAGTTCGTTCTGTAGTTCGTGTAGAATGCAGCCTGGGATGTTGTCTGGTCCCATGGATGCTGTGTTCTTGGCTTTGGAGAGTGTGGTTCTTACTTGTGCAACCGTGATTACAGGAACTTTGCATTCTTCCGGTATAGAGATGGGCTCTTTAGGGGGTGAGGAGAGTGTAAGTCATGGGCAGGAAATATCTATTCTAGTTTGTGTACCAAATCTGTGATCATGATGGGAAAACAACAAAGATTTATCTTCTTTAAATTTGAAAGTATCTACAAGATGAAATGATTCTACCCACTTGTTTTAAGCTTTTGATACAGCAGATGTATGCAACAGTCTTTTATTTGTAGTTTCAGAAATATCAAATATTCAGTTAAACTCTCTTCCTAATTTTAAGTTGCCTTTATAGTTATTGGAAATTAAATCCAAGTGTTTTTAGCAGTTCCTGTTCCAATGCCTGGGAACCAGTATAGATTGGCTAGGGTTCATGTTCTGTTATTATATTTAACTATTACTAATGCCATAAGGCCTTCTTTATCTTCTTACTTGTACATGATTTCTGGGTTAATCATATTTTTTTTCCCCATAAAATTGTTACCCCTTTTGTCTTATAAGTGGATTGTGTCAGTATCATATATTCCTTAAGATTCCATTTGCAATTGTCATTTGTTTTGAAATGAGTTTCTTGAAGGAAGACAGTTTGTGCTTTGTTCAGTTTTAAATATTTCAGTAGATTTAATCTCTTGCTAGGATTGTTTAAGCTATTGGTATTTAACGATAATAAAGTTAAATCTGTCTTGTTATTTAGACTATGTATTTTTTGTTTTATTGTGACTGTTAAACATTTTCCTCTGATAACTATAAAGTATATGTTTGAGCTTTTAAAGGAAATTATCAGTTTCAGTGTTTACCAATAAAATAATGTTTTGATCAGGCATACTAAAAATGTTTTTGTGAAATAAATTTAAATCAATAAATGTTAACAAAACTAAGATCTGCACTAGCCATGGAATGAAAATCATTCCTAATCTGATGGATAAACCTAAGTCCATCAGATTATCACTCGTACCTTGACAATCCAGAACATCTGAGCTCCATAAATTGAATTATCATATGAAGAATATTTGTTATAGGAATAAGCAATATTTATATTATTTTGAACATATATAATACTGTTGTGGATTAGACCTAATTCTAATACAATATAAATGTCTACTTATTGTATAAGCAATTAATAATTACATGAAAGATAGATGACAAGCAATTCAATCATAGTAAAGTAGGGTGTGTCGTATAGAAAAACCTCAGTAAAAGATTATAGCACACAGTCATTTAACATATTCACCCTTATTGATGAAGTCTATCAAAACTTATTACTTAATATAAATAGATGGTAATATTTATACCTAATGTTTATAATACAATGTATTTTACTAGATCTATCAGAAGTTATATTTCATTGTTTGCCCGCATTTAAGTAATCACTTTGTTGCTAACTTACTTAAAGCATCAAGTTTGTTTTATGTAAACATTGATGAAAGTTAGTGCATTTTAATTATCAGTGCATCCCCCCCCATTTTCTGCACATAAGGATTTTCTTATCTGTCATTTCTTATTATAAAATGAGTGAAATTATAGGTTAAAAACAACAAATTCACTTATTGTGATTAATGATTACAAGTTCCCTTTCCATAGTCATAAATTGCCATTTTATGGCATATACTGAAAGTTTTTAGATTTAAATGGCAACATTCTATTTTGTATAATCAGTGAAGGTTAAACTGAGTGATTATTATAGCAATAACCCACACCTGGGTGTGGGTAATGCTGGATTTACCCACGGTTGGTGTGGTTTGGTCCCGAGGGCCCAAACAAAGCCCAACCGTGGGTAAATCCAGCATTACCCACACCGAGAAGTGGGCTATTGCTATTATACAATGACATTATTTAATAAAAAAAATAACTTTTCTTAAATAATGGCATTGTATAATGCCTCCTTGCTGCCCTTCCGCAGCTGTCTGGTATTCCGCGGCAGTTCAGATGTACTGCGCATGCCTGTGCCTACACAGTACATCAGAGCTGTGGACAAAAGCAACGGAGAAAGCAAGATCTCCGTTGCTTTTTACTGTTTCGCTATGTTAAATGGGTTTAACATAGCGAGGCAGCTTTAAAAAAAGCAACACAGAATCTCCGTTGCTTATTTTAAAGCTGTCTCGCTATGTTAAACCCATTTAACATAGCGAAACAGGTTTTTAAAAAAAGCAATGGCGAAAGCAAGATCTTCGTTGCTTTTTACACACTGTGTCGCTATGTTAATAACATAGCAAGACAGCTTTAAAAAAAAAAGCAACGGAGATCTCCGTTGCTTTTTTTAAACCTGTGTCGCTATGTTAAACTCCTTTAACATAGCGAGACAGTGTTTTAAAAAAGACTTCTACTAATGGAAAAAGTCCAGACGACCGGACCTTTTTCCATTAGTATAAGTCGATTTACAACGTGCACGCTGGCCAATCAGCATGCACATTTTGGAATATTAATGGGGGGGTCATGGTATAATGTCAATTTAATACTATTTGTTCAGAATGTGATTGTTACTTTCTGTGACATTCCTAGTTCAGGCTTCTATTGTTTCCCTTGGACAACTTTATCAGTTTGATGTCATGTATAAAACATTAGTTACCTTGGTAACAGCTTAAGTATTATGTATGGTCAAGATGGGTTACAAAACCACAATTCAGGTTAAAGCAATTACATGACTTGTTATGCATATTTACTTATATAAGAAAATCATCATGCTTCCCCTTGATGTTGAATGTAGTGTATGTCATTTATGACAAGTTAAAACAGTAGTGTTGTTATACACAAACCCGTGTTATTAAATCCTGTCTTTAATATCTAAATTCAGCAGACTGCTTCATCTTATATGACGGTTATATATTTTATGTCTAGATTTACTAAAATCATAAATTACATAAATATTATGTGTTTTTTTTTGGCTGTTGCTTAGTTATTTGACAGACCACAAGCTGTAATGCTTATTCTTATTATGAGCTCCTTCCAAGCATGCTTATACAGTCCATAGACTTTAAATTATGAGACCCTTCTATTTTCTTATTTGTTATAAGTGTATTTCCATCCTTGCATACAACACATATCAGTACTTCAAGCACGGGCAACAATGCCCATCCAGTTTTGCCAGAATACCATTCATTAGTTCATGTGGTGTGTTTCCGGTCTGTTCTTAAAATATCCAAACCAATATTTGTCCTGTTCCATTTTACTAGCCTGATCCATTCAGTGGCCACTTTGCCAGTGAACCACGCAACACACCTTCCATTCCCACAGATATTTCCACAAAGGAAATCTGATGACTCTTTAACATTTCCCGGCAACCCCAAACACCCCTAGAATCAGCTACCCCCATATGCCCAACACATTCGAGCAAGCTCATCTCCCAGACCACTGCACAGGGTACTGCACAAAACCTAGTGCTCTTAGTCTTTCACAGTAACTCAGATCTCCACTCTTACGCAAGTCCTTAATGTGTTTGGACCAAAATACATTTTAAATATAATTTTTTTTTTTTTTTTTTTTTATCAAGAATCAACTTAATGGGCTAACTGAAGTGTTGGGAGACCATCAGTATGTGTATATGTGGTTTAAAACAGCCCTTTTATTATATTTTTTTCCTTTAAAACAAAAACTTCATTGTCAAGAATCCGAGCCATTAAGCATTATCGTCACTCTGTCTCCGTTACCATAGCAACCTGGGAGCGTCTGTTTCTGTTATTGTGTCTGTGTACTGCATAACAGAGGCTCGCAGTGCACCTGACGCAAAGCTTCACTTCACTGCGTCTTCAAGCCTACATTCCGTCCCTTTCAGCGAGGCAACAGCCAGGAAAAGAACAGAGAGCAAACGGATAAAAAAAAAAAAAAAAAAACTCCCAACAAGCCACCACAACAAGAGATAACACATTCTTCCAGCCTTCCCCTCTCTCACTCAGCAGAAGTATAAACAAACTATTCTCTGCCAAAATATCCCAAATCACAATTTTATCTACCCCTTCCCCTGGATCCAGGCTAAAACACCAAATGTCTTTTCCTAATACACAAGCATCAGTAAACCTCTTATCACAAGCCGCAACCCACAGCTTCCCGGAGACGAAAACGGCAACAATACAACAGCTGCTAGACACAGCTGCATCCTCATACACCATGTCAGGCTTAATCAAACAGCACTCGAAGCTATGATACCTGCCATAATTGATATTAACTATGTTTAGACAGAATAATAATGACGTTTGTACTAGCTGCCAGGCACAGCTGCATCCACGCACACCATAACAGGACTGAACAAACAGCACTAGAAGCTATATCATCTGCCATAATTGATATCATTACAGAATAATTATGACATTTGTACTAAGAGCGTGCTACTATTATTTAACAAGGATGCACATGTCTAGATTTACTAAAATCGTACATTACATAAATATTGTGTGTTTTTTTTTGGCTGTTGCTTAGTTATTTGACAGACCACAAGCTGTAATGCTTATTCTTATTATGAGCTCCTTCCAAGCATGTTTATACAGTCCATAGACTTTAAATTATGAGACCCTTCTTTAACTGAAGAAGGCATTAGTCTTTTTTTTTTCAAAACACTCCACTGTTACTGCTATTATATATGATGTTAATTATTTACATTTGAGTCTGAACTCTGATGAATGGTACCTTGTTGAATTAATTAATTAAATTATTATAAGTAAAATCAATGAAAAATGAACAAGTTCAGTATTCATTGAGTTCAAGTAGGGGAATAGAAACTTCCATGTTTGTATTGTATGTTGCTTTGTTTGGCTTATATATAATGTAAATAGTAACCCATCTTGACCTAGCTTTGTTTGTGAAGAATTATTGGACTCTGAGCATTCTGAATAAATCATTACTGTTTCTCAGTTGTTTAAGAAACCCCAAAACAGATGACAAGTGATGTACCATATCAGTTGATACTTTGAGAGATGTAGTTGTAAGAGTTATGTGTTTGGGACAGCTATCTTGAAATCATTTTTTTGTTTCTTCTTTCTAGCATCAGTCCAGGGATTTGTTTCTTTCATTCTTTTAAGTGTAGGAGCCATCCATTCCATCTCTTCTGGGATCGACACTATGTTGTTGTTTTTGATGAATATCGCAGCTTCTTCTAAGTCATGAAATGTTCTCATCTCATTGGCAAAAAGTATTTTTATCTTGGCTGGAAAGACCAGCTGTCCTTTAATGTTTTGTTTCAACAGTTTTATTATTGGCCATTTTTTTCCTTTGTCCTAGTATTCTGGAAGAATAATCATTGTCAAACCTTATCAGGCTTTGATTGTATTTTAAGGGTGATTTTCTCCAAGCAGATTTTAATATTAGTTCCTTGTCTAGAAATGAAAGAAATTTTATAACTATGGATCTAGGTGGAGTATTTGTTGAGTTAGAAGCAGGTTTCCACAGTGCTCTATGCGCCCTTTCAGTTCCAAATGAAAGTCCCTCTTTCAAGTCTAAAAATTCAGGAATCCAGGTTAAGAATGAAATAATGTCTTCACCTTCGGTGTTTTCAGGCAGACCAAAGATCCTTCCTTATGTTGTTTCTCCTTTCCCTGTTTTCTAAGTCATCTATTTTGTTAAGCAGCCATGTATTCTATTTAAACAGAAGTTCTTTTTGGAATTCTTCCTCTTTGAGTCTCCCTTCAATGTCATTTAGAGAAGTCTCTGTATTTGTTATTTTTGTATGGTGTTGCTGTAATAGTTCCTTAAGAGTATCAGTCTGTTTTGAGAATTTAATCTGAGGTTTTCTATGTCATTTTTAAAGCAATCCATCTTCAAAGATGGTTCCTGTAAGGTAGATGTCATCAATTGCACCTACTCCCTGTATTCCTGCACGTCCCTACACAAGCCCATCTGAATCTGCCCTGCTGGACGCCTAAAGAAAATAGTCCAGATTACAGAATTTAACCTACCAGCTCCCTGAGAGTCTTTTCCTTGAAAGAAAGACAGTGAAAGTATGTGCCGTAACTGATACTACCAGTTGTAACAACAACAACATTAATGTAAAGCTACTGCTAGGTTAGGCAAGCCTTCCAGCCAGGTTAGCCAGAAGCCAAACCCCCCTTCTAGTATTTAACTAACCCTTACATGTTAATCGTGCATACAGCTGCAGTCATAACAGATGGGTTATCCTGCCGTCAGGTGGGTCCTCGGTCGGCCGAATTCCAAAGTCTAGGTCCGGTTGTCGTCGCTTCTTCCTTGACGTCAGTGCGGCAGGGGTATAAAAGAGGCAGCCAACGCCATTTTCTTCAGTCTTTCTTGCCGCGCGGTGCCCGAAGCAAAAGCAGTTCGCCAGTGCCAGTCGGCCAGCTCCTGAGATTTACGAAAGTATTTCAGCCGAAGTCTTCTTGAAAGCTAAGTACCCCTTTGGGGAAACTTTTCTTGCCTCAGACCGATGTCAGACAAAGTTAATAATTGCATTTCATGTGGGAAGCAAATACCGCATAAGGATTTCCACTCTTTCTGTATACCTTGCTTAGGCCCGGACCACGACGTCTCGGCCTGCCGTTTTTGTGCTAGATTCAATAAGCGCACTATTAAGCGTCGGGTGGGGTTCGCCCTTCACTTTTTTGGCAAAAAATTTAATTATATTATGTCGTCGGATACTCAGACTCCAGTTTTGAGCAAAAAACGCAAAGATAAGGACCGACATACAAGGTCCGCTCCACCTACTGAAACCACGCTAAGGCCGACTACCGGTTCTCCGGTACTCAGCGAGGTGCTTACGCAGCCCATGAGTACCAATGACAATGCATTACCAGTGTCTTCAGTACCCGAGGTCGCAGGCTCCACGGCCCCCATTCCTACTACAGATCCCGACGCCACACCTGGCGGGGAAACTCAGAATTTAGACAGGCCTGTTATTTCTCAAGGGGTCTTCAGGCCTTCCACCTTCTCTATTAAAACCTTCACTAAATCTAAAGCAGCCATGAAAACCAAAAAACAGGATGTTCTTCATCTCACATTGCTGCAGTCCTTACACTTGGGTATAGCGCTGTCCTCGGTCGGCCCGAATACCAAAGTATATGGCTGACGTCGGTCATGGCGCATTAAACTGGCGCCCGGGCGTCAGGGTATAAATGCGCATGACCGACGTCATATCCTCAGTCTTTTTTGCCGCGTGGTCCGATGCAGAAGCAAATTTGCGAGTGCAGGTTGGCGCCCTGAGATTTTCCGAAACCGGAGTTTCAGACCGAATCAAAGTTGGCTAAGTACCCCGTTGGGGAATATTTTGTTTTTTTCTTGCCTCAGTATTTTACCGGATGTCAGAAAAAGTAAATAACTGTATTTCTTGTGGGAAACAGATACCACATAGAGATTACCATAACTTGTGTATACCTTGTTTAGGGCCTGAGCACGACGTTGTTGGGTGTCCCTCTTGTGCTAGATTTAACAAACGTACTATAAAGAGGAGATTAGACTGTGCCAGGTTAGTCTTCGGGAAGCGGTGCAATTACAAAATGCCGTTGGATGTTCCGACGCCCGCTACTTCGAAGAAACGCAAGGACAAAGCACCTAGGCCTAGGTTAGAAGAACCGTCCGTCCCGGACGTCGGTTCTTTAGAGGGCTCGGTTGAGCCAGAGGCCCAAACAGAAGTTTCCTTAGAGTCCCAGGGAGAGACTTTATTGTTACAGGATGTGTCTTCTCAGGAGGTAGGCCAGGCTGAAGGGGCTTCTCAGGTAACTGTCCTTCCCTCTCTGCCTAAGGTGGTTAGGCCTACCCCTACTGTTACCAAGGCTTCTTCCAGGAGCAGGCCAGGTTTAGCTGTAGCAGGTGTCTCTCCTAGTACTTCAGGCCCTGTGCCCAAGAGACATATGCTTAAGATGGCTGAAGATTTAATTACTATGATTAGGGGTTCTATGCCCCCTCCTGACAAAAGACCTAGGGTGGATCCTGAATTTGGGAATTTTGAGCAGGATTCTGATGCTTCGGAGTCTTCGGCTGAAGATTTACAGGAGTTTTCTCATTATTCTGATTCTGATGTGGATGACACCACTCCTACTGCTTCTCCTCCTGAGGATTTTTCATTCTCAGAGACTCTCCATTCCATGAGGGAGCATTTTAAATGGGAAGGTCAGGATTTCTCTGATTCCAGGAAAAGACTTAGGGAATTTTTGTTTTTACCCCAGCATAGGCCTTTAGCTATACCTCCTGTTCTTTCTGTGGTGGAAGATGTTTTTGCAGAGGCTTCTCTTAACCCTGATTCTTTACCTCCCGCTCCTGTTAAGCCGGACAGATACTATAGGGTGCCTGAAGCTCATAAGTATCTCTTTAAAAGCCCTAGGGCAGATCCAGAGACTGTTACTCAGGGACCTAAAGGGGTTAAGGCTTCTGTTGTTAAAAATCCGGTTCCTCCGGATAAAGAGGCAAGGGCTTTAGACAGATGGGGTAAGAAAGTTTATACTTCCTCAACTTTAGCCATGAGGGCTTTGAATTGTCAATTCCACATGCTGAGATATCAGATCTATCTTCTTTCACAGTTAAAGTCTAAGGTAGATGCTCTGGCAGAAGGTATTGAATGTAAGGAGTTACAAGATCTGGTGCATGTGTCTGAACAGGTGGGTAAGCATTCCTTACAATGTGGTTTTGATGCTGTACAGGCCTCTTCCAGGGTGGCTGCCACTGGTACTGTCCCTCATGAGGCACGCCTGGCTAAGGGATCAGAATTTAGCTGAGCATGTTAAGTCAAGGATCTTGGATGCCCTTTGCAATCTGATGTGTTGTTTGGTTCGCCTGTTGAAGCAGTTTTAAAGAAAATGGAAGACAAAGCTAAATCTATGCACACTGTTAAAGATTTTTTACAGGTTCAACCTCCAAAGTTTAGTAGAAATTGGCCAAGCAAGGGGTGGACATATCCTTCTTATGATTCCCAGTCTAGGGGTAGGTCTAGGCGTGGTAGGGGCAGAGCTCAGGGCTCTTTTAGATCCAGGACAGGGGGCTCACCTGCACAGTCTTCAGGTGAGGGCAGGGGTCAGCCCTTTCGTAGACAGACCCAATGACCTACCTTTTCAACTGCCAGAACCTTCCCGTCTGGCAGCACCTTTGGGAGGAAGACTGACACTTTTCAAGGAGAACTGGAGTTTAATTACCCAAGACAGATGGGTATTGGATATCATTCACCACGGTTACAGATTTTATTTCCATACCTTGCCACCTTTCAAAGGCATGCCAGACATTCCTCCTCAGCACAGATTAGAAGCTTACAGACAAATTTCCCTATTACTACAGATAGGGGCCATACAACCGGTGCCTATGGCAGAAAGGGGCCTAGGATTTTATTCTCGCCTATTCCTAGTACCAAAAAAGGGGAACACGTGGAGACCAATCCAGGATTTGTCTATCCTCAACACCTTTCTGGACATTCCCAAGTTCAAGATGCTGACATTGCAACAGCTTTTACCTCTCCTGGGCAAAGATCACTGGATGGTAACTTTGGATCTCAAAGAGGCTTACCTTCATGTTCCTATCACTCTAAGCTGCAGGAAGTATCTGCGTTTTCGAGCTGGAAATTCACACTATCAATTCTCTGCATTGCCCTTTGGCTTATCTACTGCACCCAGAGTATTCACAAAGGTTTCTGGCTCCAGTGATAGCTTTCTTCAGATTGAGAGGAATACAGATCTATCCTTATTTGGACGATTGCCTGATTCTGGCTCAAGGCAAGGACGAGCTTCTACAGCATTTAAAATATGTGATAGCAGTGCTAAGATGCCTGGGGTATTCTGTGAACGAAACAAAGTCCAGTCTAGTACCCTCTCAAGACATGTGCTTTCTGGGTGTGAGACTGAATACAGCAACCCAGATGGCCTTTTTTGACCCCGGACAAACAAAAGAATCTTTCCCTTTACTTCCAACAACTATCACACCAGTCCGGGCTGACTGCAAGGACAGTCCTTCAAGCCTTAGGGTTCATGGCATCTTGTATTCTGGTGCTTCCCAATGCCAAACTGCATATGAGGAAGCTACAATGGTATCTCAAGAATCTATGGACACAGCACTGCCAGGATCTGGACACTGTCATTCCAATAATACCTTGCATCCAAAAGGAATTCTTGTGGTGGGCTCAGCAATGTCACCTAAACAAGGGACTTTCTGTGACCCGGCCAGAGGCGAGTCAGATTCTAACAACAGATGCCTCGGACAAAGCTTGGGAGCTCATCTCAATGGAAAGTGGATACAGGACAAGTGGCCTGCCAGACTACAGCATCTACATATCAACCTGAAGGAGATGTTGGCAGTCCAGTTTGCATTAACAGCTTTCAAGGAATTACTTCTTCCAGGGCAGGTGTTGATTCTAACAGACAACACAACCGTCATGTGGTACATCAACAAGCAAGGGGTACACATTCTTACCCTCTATGCAGACAAGCAATGATTTTGTGGGACACTGCTCTCAGTTTACAACTAAATCTTCAGGCAAGGTTTCTGCCGAGTACAGAACTCCTTAGCAGATGTGTTAAGCAGACAAATCATGGATCCCCACGAGTGGAAATTGGATCCTCATGTATTTCAGCAATTAACAGTGTCATGGGGAGCGCCAGACATAGATCTGTTCGCTTCTCCTCTAAACCACCAGCTGCCAAAGTTTTGCACAAAAAGGATACACCAGGCAGCTTGGAAAGTGGATGCTCTTTCTTTCAGTTGGAAAAATCTTCATGTATATGCCTTTCCACCTCTACCTCTACTTCTAAAGGTACTGCTAAAGGTAAGACAGGACAAACCAAGAATGATCCTGATAACTCCAGATTGGCCCCGACAGCACTGGTACCCATTACTGAGAAATCTGATAAGGAAACCACCTTGGCCCTTACCTTTGACTCCACACCTGTTGTCCCAAAAGGACGGTCATCTACTCAATGTCAAGCTTCACTCTCTTCATCTCACAGCATGGCATATTCTGTTTTAGCTCATAGCAGGGCTCAACTTCCTCAACAAGTTTTGAATGTGATTATGGAAGCTAGGAGACCTAGTACAAGGAAAGTGTATGCAGACAAGTGGAAGAGATTTTTGTTTTGGAGTGCAGCAAAGGATTTGGATGTTTCTGAGCCTAATTTGAGTGTGGCTCTTCAATATCTTACTGAGTTATTGGACAAGGGTTTGTCCTTCTCTTCCATTAAGATTCATGCTGCAGCAATTTCAGCTCACTATGACTGTGATCCACCTTTGTTTTCTCATTCTTTGTTCAAGCAATTTCTCAGAGGGGCAAAGAACATAAGACCTCCACGAAGAGCTCCTACTCCTGCTTGGGACCTCAATTATGTGTTGGAAAAGCTCACTCTGCCACCTTTTGAGCCTGCAGCTACGGCTGAGTTAAAATATTTGTCATGGAAGACTGCTTTTTTGTTGGCCATTACCTCTGCAAGAAGGGTTTCTGAATTGCAGGCCCTTATGGCGGTTGAGCCTTTCTTGATTTTCCATAAGGATAGGGTATCCTTACGTACTAACCCTTCCTTTATGCCTAAGGTGGTTTCAAGTGTGTCTTTAAACCAAACTATTCATTTACCTACCTTTTATGCAGACCCCCAAAACAAGGGGAAAAGATTTTGCATACTTTGGATGTACACAGGCAGTTACGCTACTACTTAGATAGGACTAAGAGTTTCAGGCAGTCTCAGCAGTTGTTTGTTTCTTTTGCTTTGGGTTCTCAGGGCAAGCCTGTGTCAAAACAAGCTATTTCTAAATGGATTGGGTTTTGCATTGCCTTTTGTTATTCCCATCATGGCAAGGAGATTCCAACAGGGATTAGACCTCATTCCACTAGGGCTACTGCCACTTCTACAGCTTTTCTAAGGGGAGTGGCAACTAAGGACATTTTGGAGGCAGCTACTTGGAGTTCAGTACATACTTTCTCTAAGCACTACCACCTTCCTCTCTACTCTAAATCTAGGGCTGGTTTTGCCACTGCTATTTTACAGGGCATTTTGACAGCTCCTGCTTCTCTTTGATTTGCCATCCTCCCTTACCTCTGCTTTGGGAATCTACCCAAGTGTAAGGACTGCAGCAATGTGAGATGAAGAACATAGTACAGTTTTGTACCTACCATAAATGTAGATGTTCGAAGATCCACATTGCTGCAGTCCAATTTACCCTCCCTCCTTCCCCTCTGTGTTTGGGGGTGGTTGTGTGGTTAGGTTAGTACTTTATTATATAAATGGTTAGAAGTTGTACATAGTTTGGGTGTAGGGGTGTTTAGTGTTTGGTGGTTTTTTGATTTTACCCTGTTTAGGGTCTTCTGACATCTGGGGCAAGAAAAGACTGAGGATATGACGTCGGTCATGCGCATTTATACCCTGACGTCCTGGCGTCAGATTAATGCGCCATGACCGACGTCAGCCATATACTTTGGTATTCGGGCCGACCGAGGACAGCGCTATACCCAAGTGTAAGGACTGCAGCAATGTGGATCTTCGAACATCTACATTTATGGTAGGTACAAAACTGTACTTTCCTCAGACCCCCTGTCAAGGCACCATGCCTAAAAACCAGATGCTTAAAATGGCTGAGGATTTGATTACTCTTATCAGGGGTTCTCAACCCCCCCCCCCTCTGACAAAAGGCCCAGATTACAGGAAGACTACCCTTCCTCAGGTCAAGCTTCTTTTGCCTCAGAACTATCTGCGGACCAGGATTATGCCTATTCTCCATTCGAAGACTCTGATGCAGAGGAGTCTATTCCCTCAGTCTCCCCCCCTGAGGACTTCTCTTTTGGGGAAACCCTGCATACATTGAGGGAACACTTTCACTGGGAAGGCCAAGATTACTCAGATTCCAAGAAAAGGCTCAGGGAATTTCTTCTGCTCTCCCAGCATAGGCCTCTGGCTATCCCTCCTGTTTTAGATATATTGGATGATGTGTACAGAGAAGCCAGCCTTAATCCTGATTCTTTGCCTCCAGCTCCTGTTAAAACAGACAGGTATTACCGGGTTCCTGATTCTCACCAGTTCCTATATAAAAGCCATACTGCTGACCCAGAAACAATTTCACAGGGTCCCAAGGGAATTAACGCCTCTACTGCTAAAAATCCATTACCTTCAGAGAGAGATTCCAGAGCTTTAGAAAGGTGGGGGAAAAGGTGTACACCTCGGCCACTTTAACCATGAGGGCATTAAACTGTCAGTTCCATATGTTAAAGTATCAACAGTTTTTGATATCTCAGCTGAAAAGCAAGATGACACAACCAGAACAACCAGATTTAAAAGAGTTGCAGGATTTGTTGCATGGTGCAGAGCAAGTGGGTAAACATACCTTGCAGTGTGGTTTTGATGCTTTAGAGGCCTCATGTACAGCTGCTGTTACTGGGTCTGTTATACGTAGGCATGCTTGGCTCAAAGAGCAAACCTTACCAGATCATGTCAAAGCTAAATTATTGGATGCACCTCTTCAAAAAGATGTATTGTTTGGTGTTAAAGCTGAGGAGGTGCTAAAAAAAATGGAGGAAAAAGCAAAATCAATGCAAACAGTTAAAGATTTTCTGCAGGTACAGCCTCCACGTTTCAGCAGAAACTGGCCTTCAAAAAATCCGTCCTTTCCAGCCACTGACAGACCTCAAAGGGGCAGATACAGGCGCCCAAGGGGCAGAGGGCAACCTCAAGGATCTTTCAGAGCCAGACAGTGGCAAGCACCAACCCCAAGAGGTGGAGAAGATAGATCACAGTCTTTTAGAAAACGGATACAATGACTTTCCCCTACACCTGCCAAGCAAAGCTTTAATGGCAGCACCTTTGGGCGGAAAACTGACATTATTCTCAAAAAATTGGCATATTGTTACAAAAGACAAATGAATTCTGGACATTATAGACAGAGGCTACAGGTTCCACTTTCACACCCTTCCAAAAATGAGAGGCATGCCAAACCTGCCACAAAATCAAAGGGCAGAGGCACAAAAACAAGTTTCAGCTCTCATGGACATGAAAGCAATTCAAGAGGTACCTGCAAAAGAACAAGGTCAAGGGTTTTATTCCAGACTATTACTGGTACAGAGGAAAGACAAAGACTGGAGACCTATCTTAGATCTATCCATCCTAAACACATATCTACAGGTGCCAAAATTCAAGATGCTCACATTACAGCAGCTTTTTCCCATGCTGGGCAAGGAGTCTTGGCTGGTAACACTGGACCTCAACGAGGCATACCTGCATGTCCCTATCAGACAAGATTGCAGAAGATACCTCAGATTTCTTGCAGGTTCAACCAATTACCAATTCTCTGCATTGCCCTTTGGCTTATCTACTGCGCCCAGAGTGTTTACGAAATGCCTGGCATCAGTAATCGCCTTCTGCAGACTACAAGGGATACAAATCTACCCATATCTGGACGACTGCCTGATCCAAGCGGACAGCAAGGACATACTACTGCAGCACCTGGTGTTTGTAATAAAACTGTTGAACTTCCTGGGATACACAGTCAACAAAAAGAAATCAAAACTAATACCCTCTCAACAAATAATTTTCCTGGGTGCCAGCTTGGATACAACCACCCAGATGGCCTACCTCACGCCAGACAAGCAAGGGCAACTGTCTCAATACTTCAGAAAAATGGCAGCTTACACCAGGCTAACTGCAAGGAAAATCCTGCAGGCTCTGGGATTCATGGCATCTTGCATCCTTCTAATCCAATGTGCAAAACTGCATATGAGGAAACTTCAATGGTACCTGAAAAACTTATGGTCTCAACACAGCCACAGCTTGGAAACAACTATCCCACTCATTCCATGCCTTCAAAAGGAATTTTTGTGGTGGACTCAAGCTTGCCAAAAAAACACAGGTCTTCCTTTCTGTGTACCTCAAGCAACTCAAATAATCACAACAGACGCCTCAGACTATGCCTGGGGAGCACACATGACAGATCAGTGCATTCAGGGAAAATGGACCCGAAAAGAAAAGCACCTTCACATCAACCAAAAGGAAATGCTAGCCGTGCAAAAGGCTGTTATGACCTTCAAAGACCTACTGCATCCAGGCCAGCTATTGATAAGGACAGACAACACCACAGTGATGTGGTACATAAACAAACAGGGGGGAACTCATTCATACCCCCTGTGCAGGCATGCCATGACCCTATGGAACACAGCACTGGAATTGCAAATTCAAATGCAGGCACAATTCCTGCCAGGGAAGGAAAACACACTGGCAGACAACCTAAGCAAAAATATGACAGATCCACATGAATGGAAGTTGCATCCTCAACTTTTCACAAAGATAACTCGGGCATGGGGACAGCCAGACATAGATCCCTTTGCTACCCACAGAAATTGCCAGTTGAAAACATTTTGTTCAAGGGCCTATCATCCAAAGGCCTGGAAAGTGGACGCACTTTCCTTCAATTGGGCAACATTGACAGTCTATGCCTTCCCGCCTCTTCCTCTGCTGCCCAAAGTTCTATTAAAAGCCAGAGCAGAGAGGCCGAAAATTATTCTCATTGCTCCAGACTGGCCAAGACAACACTGGTATCCGCTCCTGAAGAGCCTGACACATTCCCCACCATGGATCCTACCTCTAGTCCCTCTTCTGTTGTCCCAGCACAACTACAAAACTCTTCACAGCCATCTCAAAACTCTAAATCTAGCTGCATGGAGAATTCCTTGATTTCCCAACAGTTTCTCCTCTCCAAGGAGGTGCAGGATGTCATCTTGGAGGCCAGAAGACCTTCTACTAGAAAGGCTTACTCCGCCAAATGGAAACGATTTTGTGCCTGGAATCAAGAAAAGGGACAGATTCCTTGGGTAATAAATATTCCTCAAATTTTACAGTGCCTAGCTGAGATGTTAAACAATGGACTTTCCTTCTCCTCCATCAAGATCCACGCTTCAGCCATCTCTGCACAATACAACACAGATCCTCCATTATTCTCTCACCCTCTCTTAAGGCAGTTCCTCAGAGGGGCAAAGAATTTAAAACCCCCAAGGAAACTACCAGTCCCTGCTTGGGACCTCAACTACGTATTGGAAAAGCTGACCCTTCCTCCCTTCGAGCCAGCTTCTACAACAGAGTTACAGTACTTGTCATGGAAGACGGCCTTTCTTCTGGCTATCACCTCAGCACGCAGGGTTTCGGAGCTACAGGCCCTCATGGCTGTGCAACCATTCATCATTTTCCATCAGGACAGAGTTTCCTTACGAACCAATCTTACCTTTATGCCAAAGGTAGTATCCAGTGTAGCTTTGAATCAGACTATCCACTTACCTACCTTTTATCCTAATCCACAAAACAAAGGGGAAAGACTACTACATTCCTTGGACATTCACAGACAACTTCGTTACTACTTGACAGAACAAAGCCATTCAGGAAATCTGAGCAACTCTTTGTGTCCTATGCTGTAGGTGCTCAGGGAAAGGCTACTTCCAAACAGACAATTTCAAAATGGATAGCCCACTGCATACGCTTTTGTTACTCATTTCATGGAAAAACTGTGCCTGCATGCATCAGATCCCACTCCACCAGAGCCACAGCTACCTCTGCAGCCTTCCTCAGGGGGTCCCTACCAAGGACATTTTGGAAGCAGCCACCTGGAGTTCAGTGCACACTTTCTCCAAGCACTATCACCTCCCACTATACTCAAAATCTAGAGCGGGCTTTGCCACAGCAGTCCTGCAGGGCATCCTAGCCCCTCCTAGTTCCACTTAGTGCCTACCACCCTTACTTAACTTTGGGATTCTACCCATCTGTTATGACTGCAGCTGTATGCACGATGAACATAGTACAGTTTTGTACCTACCATAAATGTAGATGTTCGAGTGCTCATACAGCTGCAGTCCAGGTTGCCCTCCCTCCATCTCCTCTTAGGACAGGCCTTATGACAAACACTTTTCATATAACCTTTTTGGGGTATTCTTTTATGGTGTATTTGCTTGCAACTACTGTTTTTGATTTATCAACATTGCATCTTTGCATAACATTATGTTTGCCTTCCTTCTGGGGGCACCTGACATCTGGGGCAAGAAAAACTGAAGAAAATGGCGTTGGCTGCCTCTTTTATACCCCTGCCGCACTGACGTCAGGGAAGAAGCAACGACAACCGACGCCGGACCTAGACTTTGGAATTCGGCCGACCGAGGACACGCCTGACAGCAGGATAACCCATCTGTTATGACTGCAGCTGTATGAGCACTCTAACATCTACATTTATGGTAGGTACAAAACTGTACTTTCCCCTTTTATACCCCCTTGTTGCAAACCAGGATATCTTCCCCCTCTTCCTTAGCCTGATATCCCCATTTAGGGGACTCTTTTGATGTTATAAAAGTAACTGACCACTAGGTGACGTTGTACTATACTCCTTCTGTCTTGCCAATTTATGGTTGTCTTGCTATTGCTTTACCAACTTTTACCAATTCTCCATAACTAAGTTCCTAGCCTACTTCTGATTATTGCTTCACTCTTTCATTACTGGCCCAGAATACCTAACCTCATATTACTCTGCTTACATCCCTAGTCTATCCTTGCTAGCCTCAACTTTTTTCAACATCTCTTACTTTCAAACTTACCTGCAGATTTATCCCACTTCACTGATTGTCATCCTCAACAGTCGTCTCTCTCTGGTTCTTGTATCCTGTTGCCTTACCTCTCCACCCTTCTCCAATTCTTTCTTCCAGTACCAAACTCACAGTTCCCTAGCCTGTCCTATTGTTCCTTTTCTACTACCGTGTTCACTGTTCCCTATCTTTTCTATTACCTCGCTCCTCCCCTTACCCTAACCCTTCCTGCCTTCTACCAGACCTGTCGCTGTTTATCTCTCGGCTTCTGGACTATACCTGCTCTCAAGGTATACTCTCTTCCCCCTTTGCCCCAAGTCCTCTCCCAACTTATAAATATACCCTGTACTAGGGGACGCCATCTTCCTTCTCTTATCTGGCTGCTGTGCAACCCTGCTCCGGCATTTGCACCTACTGTAAGTAGTTATATTCTATATGTTTATTTACAATAACTGTTTCTTTTAGCGAAGCTACGTGTTTTGTCACTTTCTAGCTGTTTGTCTGGGATGATACTTGTGAGCGCTTTAAATTCTAACTGCAAACGCTTAAGCAAACAGAGTGTTGTGCACGTGGGTCTGTCAAGTGATTCCACTGGTGTGGAACTGAAAACTGCTATTGTAATGCCCTAATCAATGTTCGATGTTATTTTTTGACCATTATGTAGTGCACAGTACCTGTTATCACCTCAACTGTTGCAACATCTTGCCAGCATTACCTGTGTTTGAATTATAGTCACAGATTGTATTACGGTATTTTGTGTAGCCGCTTAACAGAATATGTGCCAGTACTAGTTAATGCTCACACCTAGTTAGCGACTGCATTACCTATGTTTGAATTATAGTCTCAGATTGTATTAAGGTATTTTATGTAGCCGCTTAACAGAATATGTGCCAGTACTAGTTAATGCTCACACCTAGTTAGCGACTCACTCGTAATCAGTTGTTGTGTTTTCTTGACACTTTCTGCCTGTATATTACATCAATAATTGGACAAGGCTCCTTTAAAGTGTTTTGTTCGGGCCCCGTAGCAGTTTGTCTGTTGGTGTATTACACCGTGTAGTCATCCCTAGTTATTTGCTGCTTATTGCTGAATATTTGTCTCAGGTTGTGCTGAGCATAGCCAATTGGACTGGCTGCCAGTAGAGTAAACCTGACCTAATAAACCTGCGATGCGTAAGGACTGTCACATCCTCTCCTAGCCAGTCTGTTATACACTTTCTGTATATTTTTACTAGTTACCGCATACCTTTTAAACGCAGTTCTCCTTGTCTGAACTAGTTGTCTGTGTTATGGTGATATTTATCTAGAGTTTGACTGCATATCTATCAGGTCAGTGATTATATCTACTGCTTGCACACCACAGTAAAAATGTGGCATGTTTTATGTAACGCAGACTTTAACAGTAGCTAACTTGAATGTGTCTTGAGCAGGGATATTTCCGCCATATATATCTACTCTCAGAGGTATTATAGACCAGTGTTCCCACACTCCTATCTCTGTTGAGAGGGTAGCGACCTCGTATTGATCTTCTCAAGCATCCCCCTAGTTTATCTCCACTCTGCTGTATTCTATTTTAGAACTGCTGTAGCACAGGATAGAACTGGAACCAATATTTTTTGGTAAAAACAGTAAGAATACTGTGACTACCTGCTAAGGTAAAATAAGTAACAGTGTATGTTAAAACTCTATGCTTGTACTCTCTAGTTCCTGTATTTGTTTGCCTCAAAAAATGTTTTCTTTCTTTCTACATGTACTAGTCTTGTGTTCCTGCACGTCCCTACACTATCCCATCTGAATCTGCCCTGCTGGACGCCTAAAGAAAATAGTCAAGATTACAGAATTTAACCTACCAGCTCCCTGAGAGTCTTTTCCTTGAAAGAAAGACAGTGAAAGTATGTGCTGCAACTGATGCTACCAGTTGTAACAGCAACAACATTAATGTAAAGCTACTGCTAGGTTAGCTAGCAGCCAAACCTCCCCCCCTCTAGCATTTAAGTAACCCTTACTTACCCATTTAAACCCCCTTGTTGCAAACCAGGATATATCCCCCCTCTCCCTTAGCCTGATATCCCCCTTTAAGGGACTCTTGATGCTATAAAAGTAACTGACCACTAGGTGATGCTATACTATACTCCTTCTGTCTTGCCAATTTATGGTTGTCTTGCTATTGCTTTACCAATTCTCCATAACTGAGTTCCTAGCCTACTTCTGATTATTGCTTCACTCTTTCATTACTGGCCCAGAATACCTAACCTCATATTACTCTGCTGACATCCCTAGTCTATCCTTGCTAGCCTCAACTTTTTTCAACATCTCTTACTTTCAAACTTACCTACAGACTTTCCCACTTCACTCATTGTCATCCTCAACAGTCTTCTCTCTCTGGATGTTCTTCGTGTTTCACTGTTGCAGTCATTACATTTGGGTAATCTGCTGGCAGGTTGCCCTCAGTCGGCCTGATTAACAAAGTCTTGGGTCCTGCGTCGGTTGCTGTCCCTTCTTACATGACATCAGGTCGTCGGGGGTATAAAACATGTAGCCGATGCCATTACATCAGTCTTTCTTGCCCTGCGGTGCCCGAAGCAGAAGCAGTTCGCAAGTGCCAGTCGGCTGACTCTTGAAATTTTAGTTTTCGAGTTTCAGAACCGAAGTCTTCAACTTAAAGCTAAGTACCCCGTTGGGGAAACTTTTTCTTGCTCCTTACCAATGTCAGTAAAAGTTAATAATTGTATTACTTGTGGGAAGCAAGTACCTCATAAGGATTTTCATTTGTACTGCATTCCTTGCCTAGGCCCTGACCACAACGTACCTTGCTGTCAGTTTTGTGCTTTATTTAATCAGTGCACTATCCATCGTCGGTACATTTTTGCCTCTAAATATTTTGGTTCTCGGTTTAATTATCCAGAAATGACATCGATTAGCCATCTGACTACTGGAATTCTGAAAAAACGCAAAGAAAAAGACAGAGACAGGCCGTTTAGGTCCAAAACTGCTGACGACGCTTCTCCTAAGTCAGTCGCTAGTACTCAGTGAGGCACTTTCGCAGCCCCTGATTCCTGCTACTTCTGACTCTCAGGCCTCTACTGAGACCCCTTCGGAGTCCGGTATGCCGCGAGACACTGGATGGGTCTGCAGCCGCTGAGCAGGCACCGGCTTCTGAGGGTGTATTCAGGCCTACAGACTTGC